>NC_040907.2:173381406-173473906 GCF_004126475.2 Phyllostomus discolor | reverse complement strand
CCGGGCGGCACGGGGGGCGAAGGGCAGAGGGCAAGGGTCACGTGGGCTTCATTATTCCAGGTGTCTGGGGTTCGGCGCTAGGGCGGGTGTGTTCGTCCTCAGCACGCAGAGTACGCACTGCGGAGCCCGTGCCCCAGAGGCGACGAGGAAGAAGGCCCCTCCCAGACGGGGCGGTGTCTGACGGGGTTTCTCCGGACAACTAGGAGAATGCGTGTGAGGGAAGGAGGGGGGAGCTGGCGTGAGAGCCAGGGGGTGTCTCGGAGCCACGTGGCGGCAGGTGGCACCGGGTGGTCTCCAGAGAGACCTGGCAGGGCCCGAGAAAGGTGGTCCCTCACGCCACTGGGGCGGGGAAGAGAGGGCTGACGTCCGAGGAACCTCCCGCGGCCGAGCCACCTGCCGTTTTCACGAGGAAGTCTGAGTGGGTGAGGCAGACGGCGGCGTGGACGGGACCCCGCGGGGAGGGGTCTCAGCAGAGGCGAAGCCTGGCTGTGGGCTGCGGGCTGCAAGGGGCCCCGAGCCCCCAGCAGAGCTGCAGAGAGGGGCCAGAGTTCGTGGGGTGCCGTGGCATGCGCCCCCGTGGTCTGGTCGGGGAGATGCCTTCCCCGAGGCCCCCGGAATCCTGCCCTCATTCACCGTGAACAGCCCCTGGCTTCAGCTCTCCAGGGGGAGGGGGATGGTCTGCGAGCAGCCCGGGCCCCACCCCCGAGGAGCCGCGCGTGAGCCCCCTCGAACGGAGTGGGGCGGCCCCAGCAGGGGGAGCGGCTGGGGGGCTCGGTGCCTCCTGGGTAAAGAGTCTCCGAGAGGTTTGACCGCGAGCCAGGAGCTGGACCATTCGCGTATCTGAAATAAATGAAAAATGGCTTTGGCTCCCATTTGCGGTGGAGAATGTTTTATTGCTGGATCCGTTCTTGTACAAAATGCAGGCGCTGGAGGTCCTGTTTGAATTCGTCTGCATGTGTGTGCGTGTGTGTGCGTGTGTGTGCGTGTGCGTGCACGTGTTTCCTTCCAGACACAGGCACTGCCGGCGACGGGCGAGCACCGCGCTTTAATTACTTGTATCATAAAATTAGTATACGTTGTTACAGCAATTAGTGTTTCGGTCGAGTCTGCGGAGTCATCAATTACGGAGCCTGCGGTGTCATGCCTGAAACTAAGCACTTAATTTATACGTGCTGCTGTTGCAGACCAAACACACTCTCAGCGACGGCATCCTTATTTTTTCGTTTGAAAAATAAGTCCCGGACACTGCCATTTTAGGAGGCAAAAGTCACCAGTATTTAAAGCATCGGATAAATTTTCAAGGGAGAGAAACAGTTAAAGTGACGTATTCTAAAGAAAATATTCGAAAGACAGTTCAAAAAAAGAAATGAGAAAAACTTAGGGAGATGTCAAATAAATCTTCATAATTAAAGAAATATTTGCAAAGCAGCAACATATTTCTTGTTTTGTTGTTCATTGAGCGGAACGACATAAGAAAAAAGTGCCTGTGAAAGACGATGAAAATCTTTCCTGACCGTGGAAACCCCCTGGTCCATGGCCCGCCTCCCGAGGGAACAGGGTCCGGAGCATGGACGTGCCCGGGGCCTTTGTCCCCCCCCGGCTGTGGGGCACAGGGGGTCCTTCCAGTCTCCCCCCGCAGACCACGCCGCAGTGAGGGTCTGCGTGTTATTCCGTGCACAGCTGTTTCCGTGAGATACCTTCCCCTGCACGTGCGGTGCCGGCGGCCGCGGAGGGGGCTTCGGTGTCGGGGTGCCTGCCGGTGTCTCTCCACCGCCCCCCCTCTCGGGAGGTGAGGGAGTGAGCCCGTGTGACTCCGTCCTCCCCCTCGGTCCCCTGGCTGCGGTTTTGTGTCACGCCGTTTTGGAACCAGTTTATTATCAGACTGTTGAGGTTTTCATGTCTTCAAAATCGCCGTCTTTTGCACAACCGGCTCTCCTTATGATCATTTGGGTCCATCGTTTGCCCGGAACTGTTGCAAAGTGGGTTTGGGATTCTTCGGTTCTGGGTGCCGGCTCGTCTTCCCAGCAGAAGAATTGCTGGAGAACGTGAACACGGTTTTCTCTGTTTTTCTCTGTTTCGTAGGCAGTACACTCTCTGTTGCTCGGACCGTGAGAAGTTGTGTCTGTGGCTCCCGCCCGAGCGTTTAAGGAGGACTTATTTATCACTGATTCCCGAGCGGTCTTTATGGGGTTGGGAGGTAAGTTCTTCATCAAATGTTTGGCTTGCGAATATTTTCTCAGTCTTTGGTTTTCCTTTCGTTCTGTTCATGGTGCTTTTGGAAGAGCAGTTGTTTTAAATTTGCGTTAAGTCCAATTGACTAGCAATTCATTTTGTTGTTGGTGCCTTCTTCGTCCTACCTGTAATTTTGCCCACCGCGAGATTGGAAGAATTCTGTGTTGCGGCCTGTGCGGTCCACGTGGAGCTGATTCTGCAGAAGTAAGAGCTGGGGATTGTTTTTCCCACATAGATATCTGCCCCCCCCCCACACCGAGTGGAAGCCTTCCCTGCCCTGCCCCTCCTCCTGCCGCCCCTTTGTTTGTGCCGCCCTGCAGGACACCCTGCCCCCTGCCCGGCCCACGGAGCCTCCCCGTTCGCCCTGACGGCCGCGGGCTGGGGTTTTCAGGAACAGGGAGAGACCGCAGGAGCACAGGCCCGTTCCCCATTTTCCAGCACCACAGGGGCGCATGCCTTCCCTGAACAAAGCCAGCGTAGGTGTCACGCGGTTTTCTTGGGGCGTCTCGGTGGAGTGTTTGTGCCGATGTTTTGGTTAGTTTCGTGCCTCTGTTTACGGGAACAGTGGGCCAGCGGCTTGTCTCTCTTACTGTGTCCTGGTCAGGTTTCGGCGTCAGGGCCGCAGGTCTCACAGGACGGGTCGGGAGGGGTTTCGTCTCTTTTTTAACTCACTTCAGAGGTTTCTGAACGACTGTGGTCCTTCCCCCCAAAATGCTGAGAAGACTCCATTAATGAAACTCTCTGGGCCTGCGGATTTTCGGGGGTGGGAGGAGGTTTAAATTACAATTACGTTTCTTTAATAAATACATGATTATTCACATTTCTATTTCTTCTTCTATCAGTTTTCTAAGTTGTGTTTCTGTAGAAATTTTTCTATTTCATAACTCTAAATTAATCTCCGTAAATTTGTGTGTAATAGCCTCTCATTCTCTTTTTAACCTCTGTGTGGTCGGGTGTAACTTTTCATTCTGCATTTTGATAATACACGCCTTGCCTCTCTTCTTTCTGGAAAAATCCTTCTAAAGAGTTGCTCTTTTTCTTAGATTTTAAAAGAATTACTTTTGAGCCTGATTTTTCTCTCTTGTTCATGTGTTTTACATTTTAAAATAATGTTTTTCTTAATTTTGCTTGGGTTTAATTTATTCTTCTTTTTTTGACTTCCTAAGATGGATAATTCAACCTCTGATTTTAGGCCTTTTTATAATATTGATACCAGCACTTAAGGCTGTGAATTTCCCTCTACCATGCCTTCAGAGACATCCCGTACATTGGGTTATATTGCATTTTTTATCCTCTATTACAGAACACTTTACAATTCACTGTAACATGTTCTTTGGGCCACTGGCGATTTAGAAGTGCATCGCAATAGTTCCAAATATCGGAGCACTTTCTGGTCTCACGCTTGTCCCTTATGCACGGGCTATTTCTCCTCTAGTCTGAGGACGCAGTTTGAATGATGCCAACCCTGGTCACTTGGTCGAGGTGCTCTGTGGCCTGGAGGTGGCCGTCACCGTGCCCTGGTGCTTGTGTGTCTCGGCGCCTCAGGGGTGTGGGCGGGGCTCACCCCTCCGGTCTTTGTACCCAAGTTCCCTCCGTTTCCCCGTTTCCCGTGGGGCTCCCCTGGCCCACCCTCCGTGCTGTTTGCAGGATCAGACGCTTCCCCTGTGACCTGTACAGCTTCTCCGGCACATTTAAATCGGGCGTTTGCATATTTCGTTTTTAATGTCATTTTCTTCCCACGTCTAGCTCTTTTTTTCCCCATTTTTAATGCTTCTCCCCCCTTTTTTTTAGCCTGTTGCCTTGTGTTGTATTTTTTTTGGGAAAATATGTATATCATTTTACTCTAGTTTTCCTCGCTTTCTCTGTACACTGTTCTGCACTCAGTCAAGGAAGCAGCCATCTCCCTGTGATTTATACACATTTAAAAAACGAAACACAGGGAAGTGCTATAGATAGCACAGCACGGCCCAATGTTAGGGCGATATTATTAGCCGGAATGGTGCTCCGCCACAAACCCTAATTCTCGACGCTCTGACGGAATCCTGGGAAACTCAGCGAGGACCCCGGAGCCGCGAGTGATATATTGCCGAAACTGTTCTCAGAGGCACAGGGGTGTCTTATAATAGCTCGGGCTCCTGTACATATTTGGAATCGGCGCGGAGGAGCAGGGTGCGCTTGCAAACCTCGGGCTTGGATGTCTGGCCGGGGCCCCTCCGGCCGGGGCCCTGCCCTCTCCTCTCCCGCCTGCGCCTGCGTGGGAAGTGGCAGGCCATGGCTCGTGGGTTGGCACTGGGCTGACAAGATGCCCCTGGTTTGGAACAGCTCACGCGAGCTGGTGATCCCACAGTGGACGGGGCTCCGGGAAGGCTCTCAGCGGCAGGCGGCCGGGTGGTTTAAGCAGGACAGGCAGTGATCCCATGACTCGGGGGGCTGAAGTGTGGGCTCCCCACTTCCGGCCTTATCCCACGGACGCCGCCTGGAAGCCGGAGTGTCTCTCTCCGCCCACCTCCACTCCCTCCCCCGTGGTCAGGCAGCCGCCGAGGCTCCGGACCCTCTCCTGCTGCAGAGGTGGACGGGGCTGGGCGGGGCGACGACAAAATCTTTCTGGGGTCCCGCCCTGTCCCCAGCCTTCCTCTTACAGCTGCCGGACCCTGGGTCCCGTGGCCCCCCGGTTGCCCAGGGGTGCTGCTGGGTGCATGGCTCTGTTCACTCTGCGCTCCGGGGCGGTGCTGGCAGGCTCCTGACTACTGAAACCACGTTCAGAAATGTTCGAGGAAGCGTCTGGGCCCCGGGTACGCTTCTCGGGCCCCAGGTGCGCTTCCCAAGCTGTTGCCGGGGAGGTACACTTTCCCCTGAAATACACCCGCACGACGAGGACTCAGTGGTGACGTCGGAGGGGTGCCCAAGGCGTCCAGGAGCTGGTCCGTCTGTGACGGGGCACTTGCTGACTTTGCCAGCCAAAGGGGACCTCCCAGCCCCGACGCACCACCCAGGGCCTCTGTGGGCAGCCTCATGCCGCCGCAGTCCCAGGCTTCCGGTTCTGGACAGCCACCCTTGTCTTCCTGCCGCTCACCAGTGCTGGTCTCTTCTCTCACGGCATCAGATCGGACCTTCCGAGGGTCCTGCTGCGAGACCCCAGCAGACAGTGGGTGGGTACAGAGCACACACAGCTCTGAGACGGCCCTCCCTCAGCGACGGCCACTCTTTTTTTAAACGGTCTCCATCATCATCGAGGTGCCTGGTCGCTGCGGTCTGCAGGCCCCAGACGGTCTGCATGCTCCCTGGCCGTGCGGCCACCCCGTCACCGCACTTCCGTGGGCCCCTGGCCCTGAGGTCGGTTCGTTCCCGTCACCCGCCTGCTCCGGGCCCTGCCGTGAGCTTCCTGCTCCGTGGCTCGTGGCCGTGCGATGGGCCAGAACGTGGCCGTGGGGCTCACCTTCCAGCTGGGCGACTTCGAGACGGTCATGTGACCCCCAGGCGCCTTATCTGTCCTCTCTGCAGAGTGGGGGCACCGGGGCCCCAGCTCACGTGGCTTCCTGAGAGCCAGCACGGCCGTGTTCGTGATGGATGGGGCGTGAGGACGGCGTGGGGGAAACACGCGTGTCAGGCCCCCGCTCACACACACACACACACACACACACACACGCCTCCTCCTGCAGACGCCGCCCTCTGGAAGGGGGGGCCTGGGGACTCGCGTCGTCAGCAGAAGTGCCTCTCCTTCATGTCTGCTCGCTGGCCCGGCTCTGCTCCGGGGGCCACAGGTCACAGGGGCTGGTCCTCGGCCCGCCCGCCCTTCGTTTCTGCCCAGACGAGGTGGCTGTGGGAACGGGAGCCTGCCCTTGGGCCCTCGGGGCCCGTCCTGAGGTTCTTCGTTCGGGTCTGAGTCCCGGAGGGGCTGCCCCAGGGTCCTGCAGGTGGGGTCACCCCCAGGCGAGGTCACCCCCAGGCGAGGTCACCCTCGTCCCGCCGCCTGGCTCTCTTCAGCTTCACGGCGCATCCTCTCGGTGACGGCCGCAGTGGGGGGTGGGGGTGGGGGTGGGCGGCGGCTTGCTTCCCGCTCCTGAGCTGACCGCGTGGGCGTGGCATCAGTCACGTGACCGTCCCCCTCGCTGGGCACACTGGTGCCCTGGAACCGGGGGCCTGGAGCAGGAGGAACAGGGGAAACCTTTCACCACCACATAACCCGAAGACTCCTCTCCCCATGGTCGTCGGTGAGGTGACTCGTTCCTTAACCCCCGGGGATCGGTGCCAGGCCGCCCGCCCCTGCCCCCGCGTCCTGTGTGTCCCGGTCCGCAGCGCCACTCGCCGGTGAAAACACCTGCAGCGGGTGAGAAAACGTCTCAGTCACGCGAGTTCATGGTTCTTAAATTATTGATCAGCTATATACTCACACGTATATTTACAATCATGTGCGTGTGTGTGCAGTTCATTACATTAGTTACACAACTGTCATACAATTATGTATTTCCAGCCGATCCCTGAAGTGAGGCACAGATCACATGACGCGCTTTGCGTCGGGGTTCCGTCCAGCCTGCCCGTCCTGGGCGGGGCTTCCGAGGGACGGCCGGCGGGGGGTTAAGACCCCCGGCTGAAAGGAAGTTGCTGGAGGCCGGGGACCCGGGGGGCCGCCCACCCTGTCTATCCAGGGTGCCGGGGGTCCGCTCCTCCCACTCCTGCCCTCGTCCAGCGGGGTCCCCACTCCTTCCCCCCTAACGACTGTCCGCTCACAGCGCCCTTGCACGCCGCTGGCCCCGTGGTCCAGACAGAACTCGTTTCTTCTGGCTTCACGCTTCTCAGGACCTCGGGTCTCTGTTCCACTGTGTTGCCGCTTCTGTTTCATTACAATGTTACCGTCTGTCCCCCCACCCCCAGCTGGGCGGTGAGATTCTCGGAGGTGGGAGCCAGGTCTTCTCGTTCCCTCTGCATCCCCCCTTGGCACCCGACACAGTGACTGCTCACGGGGGGCAGGGGGGCTCCCTGAGGGGACCCCAGGCAGCCACCCCCTTGGTCCCGGCTCTGCCCGCAGGGGTCAGTGGTGTGTTTTACAGGTTCGTGACCTGAGCCACGCCTCGGAGCCCGTCTGCCCGCCCTCGCAGAGGTGGCAAGGAGCAGAGCACCAGGGATGAGCTGAGACTCCAGCTCCCTCATCTTCTCGCTGCACAGTTTGGGGTAATTTTTCCTGGATCTGTGATGCTCAGACATCCTGGCTTGTGGCATCTAGTAACAAAAAACAAACGTGATACATGCCCGGTGATGTCGAAACTGCTCTGACTCACAGAGACCCGGCGCAGCTGCCCCCCTCGGCCCCCGGGGAGCTCATCGCCAGCGGTGGGGGCCATGCCCGTGGCCTCGGTGAGTCCTCTCCGGTCTGGACGCACTTGGAGACGAAGGAGACCCCAATACCTGCTCTCTCCGGCGTCCTCGGCTGTGATCTCATCGTGTCTGGCCTGTTCCGGGGAAGGACACCCTTGGTGTATGACTCCCCGCCACATGGACGCTCTCACGGCCCTGCCACCAGGCCCACCAGGAGGCCCTCTGCCTTGTCTCCGGGCTCTGTCCTCTCCTCCGGTGCCTTTGGTCATGGCACGTGCCACCCGTCCCTGGTGGCACTGGGCGTGCAGGCACCGAGCTCACTCCGACCCCAGCTGGTGCTGCCAGGCCGGGGCCACGTGGACCCCGCAGGCCCCACTCCACACTCGGCTCCGTGACGAGCCTCCCGGGGGAGCGCGGGGCTGGTGGCTGCCAGAGCGACTCGCCGTGGTGCGGTCCAGCGTGGCTGCGGCTCTCTGGGCGGCGTTGGCCACGTCCTCCGTCACATCAGAGCTCCCACCGAGGGGGCAGGACCGTCTGAATTTCCGTCTGACGTTTCCCTCCGCAATTGCTCTGACATCTCCATTTAGAAGTTTCTTTTCTCGTTAGAGCGAGGTTGCAAAAGCGAATCCCAGACAAGCCTTGGCTCGAAGCCTGAGGGGCCGGCGCGCGGCCTAACTGGGAAGCGTCTAACCCAGTCACCGTCGAAGGTGAGCGCACGCCCCTCGCGCCCTGAATCCCGGAGGGGTTTCTCCCCGGCAGCGCCCGCGTCCTTCTCGTCGCCGATGTCCGTGGGGGACCAGGTCGGGTCCCCCTCTCCCACAGGACCCTGGGAAAACTGGGGCTGGTGTGATGAGCGCTGGTGCAGGGGACCCAGACACAGCCGGGTGTCTGCCCCCCCGGCCGGCCTCCGCTGGCCCACCAGGGACGGAGCAAGTCAACGTGCTGCCGTCCGGGCCCCACACGCCTGGGCACCGATGACCCAGCAGGAACAACTGCATCACCGCTTGGGTGCGTGTTCCTCCGTGGATCCGTCACGTTGAGGGCCTGTCCCCGCCGCCACCGCGACAGCTGCTCGCCTCGTCGGCGGGGGAGCACGCAGCCGGTGCCGCATCTCTCCGGCGCGTGCTCTGCTCCCCCGAGGTAACTGTGTCCCCTAAGGAGCGGTCTTCGCAGACACCTGCGTTACGGGGATGGATGTGTCAACGGGAGCAGGGAGACAGTTGGATTTGGGCTCACGGCAACGAAACGGTTTTTCCTGCAGGAAAATTTCAGCGGAGCAATCAATACTGGTGGCGATAGGCGTGTTGAGACAAACGAAAGGTTCAAACCTCTTAATTCTTTCCGGCCTCGACGAGGGGAAGTCCCCCACTCTCCCCTCCCGCTCACAAGTGGGCTCGCAGCCGCTCCTCCTCAGCGATGCTTCCAGGCACCCACCCCCGGGAGCGACCGGGCGCCCTGTGCTCCCCGAAGGATTCTTGTGGTGCCCTGCTGCTCCCTCCTTTCCAGGGGGGCGTTATAGCAGGTTACGTCCCCAATTAATAACATCGAGTCCTCGCCTGACACAGGCAGGACGACCGTGGACATTATCCCGATGTTCACCGCAGCTGTGAATGCTCCTCTCATTTGGAAGGTGGGGACAGTCGCTTAGAGTGACCCCAGGGACGGCGACGGAGCCAAGCCTGAAGCCCACGACCCGTTCCCCCACGGCCCCAGCTTCCAGGTCACGTGACATCGCCGGCGTCCTGTGGCCCCGGCCCCCCGGCCCCCCGGCCCCCCGGCCCCCCGAGGAGTGAGCTCGCTTGCTGTGTTGTGGGGTGTGGGTGTCTCCCCACCGTGCGCAGGGCCTGTGGGTCTCAGGTCTGAGACGCGGTGCTCCGGGCGGCGCGTGCACTGGGGCGACAATTTCTCAAATACTTTTTCGTCTGTCGCATTATCCTGGAAATGTTACCTGCTCAGTGTTTGGAAAGCCCCGTTTAGTTATTTTCAAATAGTTTTTCCTTCTCTCTCTCTCTCTCTCTTTTTCATTTCATTGTGACACGGTCCACACACACACAAGCCCACAGAATGCGGCTACAACGGACCCCGCGCGCCCTTGGACGCTAGAGCGCTCCCTCGTTCTCCCCGCGCCTGTTCCTCCGGCCTCCCCCGACCTCACTTCGCTGTTCACGTCGTGTTCGGTTCCCGCCCCGGCTTCGCCGAGGTGGGGCTGGTGTGCAGCCTGTGTGAGCCGAAGGGAAGGTGTGCAACGTGACAGCGTGGTGCCCGTGCGTATCTGATACAAGTATCTGCTGTGGAATGTTCGAGCAGTAAGGCTGTGCCTCCGTCACCTCGTACAGGTACCATCTCGCTGCTGTCGTCACTACGAGAACAGTCGCAGGGCCACTCTCTCGCACAGGCGACAGCGTTGTTGGCCAGAGTCCCAAGCTCTGCCCAAGGCCCTGGGGGGTCTTCATTCGTCTTCTAAGTTCTAACTGGGAGCTTGTCCCCTGTGACCCCGTCACCCCCTTCCTCACCCCCACCCCCGTGGTGACCCGCCGGCCCCCTGACGCTTTCTCTGACTTTGACATTCTTGGATGCCACGTGGGAGGACAGGCAGGGGCCCCTCACAGCCACCCTGGCGGCTTCTGAGTCCCCCACGTCACACACACACTGAAGGGTGCACACTGTCACGGGGCACCTGGACACACGGACCCCGCCCCCCCCATAGAACTCACACCTGTCACAGCAGAAACGCCGTGCCCGGCCACCTCCTGCACCCCCTCCACCCGGGACGCGGTGCGTGGGCCCCTTCTCCTGCACACCAGCCTCGTCTCCTGTGAGACCGGTGTCGGCTCCAGGAGGTTCCAGGGCACGTCCCGTAGCCGGAGGAGCGCCTCACGGGTTCCTCCGTGTCAGCCTCCTTGCACGCGGCCGGCGTCCCGTCCCGTCCCGGTGCCTGCCCCTGCGGCAGGAAGCACTCACTCGTTTTTCTCTCTCCAAGTGATGTCCCGCCGTGTCGTAAATCGTGCGCCCATCCGCTCCGTGTGGGATGGACAGTTGGGTGTTATCGATTTCCATCTTTGTGAATAAAGCTGCTATAAATATTCTTATTCACATTCTTTTAAAAAAAGATTTAAAGATCTTTTATTGCGCTATAAATATTGGAAGAGCACGACTGCACGTGTATAAAAATATAACCACATTGGAAATGGGACCGAGAGAAAAATCCGTGTTTAATAAAGAAGGAACAAAGTTTAAATCTTTAACTAAGATTTACATTTTCATTCGTTAGTTTTTTCCTTCAAAATTGCATGCATATCTCCCGAAGAGCATGGCCGATGCCCCTCTTGTGGGTCTTGGACACCCCGCCCCCCCCAGGGTACCAGCCGCCCTGCCTCGGCCCCCCTTGCCGGAGCGGAAGGCCCTGGGCGCGAACGGCACACGGAGGGGACCAAGCTGCACACCCACTGAGGGCGTCAGGTCAAGAGGCCAAGACAGAAGGGGGGGCGTGGCTCTGTGCCTGCCGCTCCCGCTCCCAAGGTAGCAAATCAGCCCCGTCTCCTCGTCTCCTCGAGGCCGAGGGAAGGCCCCCGAGGGGCGGCAGGCGGGGCTGGGGGAGGCGAGGGGTGTGCTGTTCATGGCATTCTCCACGTGAGCAAGCGGGGGCGGGGGGCAGGGAAGACTCGGCCCCTCCTCAGCAAGCTAGAGAGCAAACGGCGGTGCTCCAAGAAGCTTTACGGCGCCGACAGGGAGAAGAAAGGCATTAGGATAATATTTAGGAACACTTTCTCCCGGCCCGTAAATAGGTGCTGGGCACGTCAGATGGAAGGAGCAGGGCGCTCTCAGCCAGCCGCTCTCGGGCGCGCCTTGCTTTATCTCCTCTTCGCCCTCCTCACTAACCGACGGTCTTGCCATAAAATGTTATTCGGGAAAGATGCACGCGCAGTATATTTTGGAGTATCTTGTTCACTGGAGAATGTCTATCTCTTGCCATCACGTGGGGTCATAAACAAAGAAGAGCAAAGATGGAAAAGATAAAGAGATTCGAGAACAATGCAGGGCATTTCCCAGAGCAGCAGACACGCATTCTGTGGTCCGGTCCGTGGGGTCGGCGGCGGCTGGGCCGAGGCGGTCAGAGCCCCAGGCCCAGGCACGGTCATGTGACACGCAGAATGTGCACCCCGAAATACCCTGAGGTTCCCCAGAGACCAAAGCAGGCGCCCCCAGAGACCAAGAGGACATGACCAGTCACATTTCTCAGCGACAGCACCACGCGCTGGGTCGGGGGGAGCCGAGGCCCCTCCGCCGTGATGGGTGGTACCCGGACCCCGGGCGTGGCACCCAAATGCCATTCACCTCCCCGTTCACGTCAGGCTCACAACCCGCCCGGCCCTCTTCTTCCCATAGCACTAGCGTGTCTGCTCCCGTGTGTGGGACGCCACGCAGTCCCGTCGGCCGGGCGAGCCACTGGAGGCACAGAGAGTGTGAGTGGTGTTCCCCGAGCCACGGAGCGCTGGGGCTGCGGTCTGGGCCCAGGCTTCTGCCCAGAGGTTCCAGCCGCTGGTCGCCTTCTGCTCCCTCAGACCCAGGCTGCAGGGGAGGCCGGCGCCGAGCCAGCACCGCTACTCAGGGCCTCCCCGTCGGCCTCTCACACGTCCTCTCCGGAGAGAAACGGCGCACACGCTTCTCTGGGAGGGGCACGCGGGGTGGGCACCTGTCGGACCTGCCGCGAACCGCCGAGGCTCCTTCCGGGGCGATGGTGCCGGTTTCTACGGGGTCCAGGGCTGCGTGGACGCCCGGGCTGCTCCGGTTCCCGTCCACTGTCCGGGCGTCCTGGCGTCCCGTCGTGTCCAGGCCTGCATGTCCCTGGTGATGGGGATGCTGCCCGTCGGGGGCACGGCCGCGGCCACTGGCACCCTTCATCTGTAAAGGGTCTGCTCAGCTCTTCCGCCCGTATTTCATTTAGCTGGGCTGCTGTCTTTCTGTTCCTGAGTAGTGGGGGCCGCTGCATGTTTTAGACATAAATCCTTCGTCAGGAAAGTGTTTTGGACACATTTGTGTTGTTGCCGAATCATTTTAGCGGTGGCGCTGGCTGAGCGCCGGCTTTCGACGCAGATGGGTCCGGCTCGTCGTCTTTATCCTGGGTCCTGCCCGATAAATCTCCGCCTGCCTCGAGGTTGCAACAACATTCTCTGTTTCCTTCTAAAAGCTTCACAGATCCATAATTTATACAGACCTATCATCTGCGATCTATCTGGAATGATTTTTTTGTTTGTTGTGGTGCGCAGTGGGGGTGAGGGTCAGACGGGTTTTTTTTCAGCACGGATGCCAGTTGTTCCAGGACCGTTTGATGAATTTAATTTTCCTTCTGGAGTTTCTGGGCTCTCCGTGAAAACTCTGCCGACCACGCGGGTGTCGGCCCGCGTCTGCACCGGACTCCCTCCATGTTCCTCTTCTCGCTCCCGCGCCGGCCCCGTGCTGTCCGGGTGCGGGAGCGTCTCGGTGGGTCTGGAATTCAGACAGGGAGTCCTCAGCTCGGGGTGGCTTTTGCAAAAACATTTTGGACTTTGCTAGGCCCTTTGCGTTTTTGTATAAACTTTGGGATGGTATGGTCAATTTCTATTAGAGAGACCGGGAGGACATCGGTAGGACCGCACTGAATCTATGAATGGGTTTGCATGTATATCGTAACACTATCGAGTCTTCGACTCCACAAACATGAGACATTGTCCTACTTGTTTGGGCCTTTAAAGAACTTCTGTAACAAAATGTTACAGCTTCAAGTAGAGCGGTTCCTCCTGTTTTCTGCTAAAGGCTCGGCTGTTTACCTTTTGTTACTCCTGAACACTGCATACATGTGGAAGCCGCTGTGAGTGAAGCTGCATTTTCAGGTTTGGCTTTGCAGTGGCGGCAGGCAGCGTGTGGAAAGGAGGGCTGACGGTCACAAATGCAGCTGTTACAAACCTTGATTCAGCGATCTTTCGGGGGACCTGCATGCTCACTTCTCTGGGTCAGCGCCCGCAGGGGGGGGCGGCGAGGTCACGGGCCAGGTCTCTCGCTCACTGCGTGAGGTCGGCGACACACTGCTCCCCCTGCCCCCTGCCCCCGCCCCGGCAGGGTGAGCCCATCGCTCACTCCGCAGCCTCGCCGGCCCTGGGGGGCTCGGTCCCCCTGTCTCTCTAGGAGGTGTGTGTGGTGGCAGCAGTGGCGTTTTAATGTGCATCTCCCTCGTGCCAAACGGTGCTGAACATCTTCTAGTGTATTTCACTGCCCCTTCCGAGTTTTATGCGGCGTGATCCCTGTTGCCGATTTCTTACTGCATTGCTCGTTGTCTTCCGATGGGGTTTTGAGAGTCTTTTTTTTTTCTTGCCGTAAGTCCATCATCGGGTATGTGAGTGGAACCGTTTTCTCCCGGTGTGTGAGGGGCGTGTTTGCACCATCTCGGGGACGTTTCTCAGAGAACTCACTATTTTAACATCGGCGAGGTCTGATTCACCATAATTGTTTTCCAGCGCCTTGTAGGTACATCTTTAACCCGAGGCCACGGAATTTTTCTTTCATGGTTTTTTCTTCTGGGGGCTTTATCATTTTAAATCTTATTTAGATCCGTGATCCGTTTTGAGTCAGTTTTTGGATGTAGCGAGAGATACAGATCCAAGTTTACATTTTGCCTGTTAGCCGATCATTCCAGCACCGTCGTTTGAAAAGACGGTGCTTTTCTCCAAGTGCCTTTGGCTGTGCTTAGGCCTTCGCATGTCCACGTGGATTTGAGAGTTGGCTTGTGCATTTCGGCAGAAAAGCATCCTGGGGTTTCCTTGGAATGTGCGGCGGCTCCCCGTGCAGGGAGAACGGATACACGCACAACGGGCGTTTTCTCTGCTGGAAACACAGTATCTCTCTCTGCTTACTCAGGGGGGCTTCTCGCCTGCAGCAATCAGCCGGGGCGCTGTAGATGTCCTTTGTGTCTTTTGTTGAAACTTTCCCTAGGTGTTTCCTGCGGGTTGGTGACAGATTATATTGTTTTGTACCTTTAATGTACAATGATTGGTCACTATTTCCTGATGTCTGTGTATTGATTGGTCTTGTGTACTGAAATGTTGCTAAACCGAATTGTCTGTTCTGGTGTCTTTTTTTTTCTTAAAGATTTTATTTATTTATTTTTAGAGAGGGAAGGGAGGGAGAAAGAGAGAGAGAGAGAAACATCCACGTGCGGTTGCTGGGGGTCATGGCCTGCAACCCAGGCATGTGCCCTGGCTGGGAATCGAACCTGCGACACTTTGGTTCGCAGCCTGCGCTCAGTCCACTGAGCTATGCCAGCCAGGTGTTCTGGTTTCTTTAAATCAGTGTTTATAGATAGCGCTTAGGTAATTGCTGCCAAAGGTGCATGATTCTGAGCTAAAAAGTGAGCGACACGCTTGGCTTTCTGGAAATGTGTAGCAGGAGGACGTGACCTTCAGCGGGTGAACGGTCTAGCTTGTC
Organism: Phyllostomus discolor; assembly: GCF_004126475.2. Lineage (NCBI taxonomy): Eukaryota > Metazoa > Chordata > Mammalia > Chiroptera > Phyllostomidae > Phyllostomus > Phyllostomus discolor. Next base: position 173,458,903 of record NC_040907.2, on the reverse strand, counting down.
AGAGCTGGCGGCCTTGGCGTTGACAGAGTTCTGAAGTCCTGCGGCTTGGCGGGGCCGTGTTCGGGCGGAGTCTCCACGTGGGCCGGGGTCCAGGGTGGGGAGAGGACAGCCTCTGGGTGGGGGGCAGGGGCTGGCTGAGCAGGTGGGGGGCGCAGGCAGTGTGTGCGGGGACCCACGGAGGCCAGGGGGGCGGCAGCCTGGGGCCAGGCGACGGTGTGCCCTACGGGTTGTAGTTCAGGGTCAGTCTCACAGAACTTGGGGGACAGGAGCCGGTCGCCGTCCCCCGTGTGGTATGTTTCTCCCCAGACCTTCAGAGCTGTCTCTGAGGAAGCGAAACAGAACTGAAGACACCGGGCGAAGAGAAATTGTCGGACCCACCCACCCACAAAAGGAGCCGTGGCCAGATTTCCCTGCACCAGACGCTGTGTCTACTCGCGGGAACAGCAGGCCATCAGCCGGCCTCCGCTCGGCTCCGGAGTCTCGTGGGGGCCCCGCCCAGCCGCGGGGGTGGGGGGGGCTCGCAGCCGAGAGCCCGGCGTTCCGCTAAAGCCCTAAGTGGGCGAACGCGGACGACACGCGCCCCAGAAGCCTGCAGCGGGCACCCTTCTCGGCGCCCCGGGACAGCATCGGGGGCTCTCGGGGACGTGTGTGTGCGTGCGCCTCTGTTCCCCAGGAAGGAGGCCTGGAGGCAGACGGGTCGGTGCCCTGGTCAGGCGTGTGTGCGCGTGTCCGCCGACGGCGTTCGCCCACACGTGTGGGAAGTTGCAGTAACGAGATGAGTGACTGGGCAGGCATCTGCTGGGTGCCTTCCAGGTGCAGCCGCTGTACTCGGCGCTGGCGCTGGCGCCCGCTCGGTGCAGGGAGGTGGGGCCCCGCACGAGGCTATGGTGCTGCCGCTGAGGTCGCGTGCTCCGGAACAGAGGGTCAGGTGACCTGGGGGGCTCCGGAACAGGGGGTCAGGTGCCCTCGGGGTGCTCTGGAACAGAGGGTCAGGCGACCTGGGGGGCTCCGGAACAGGGGGTCAGGTGCCCTCGGGGTGCTCTGGAACAGGGGGTCAGGCGACCGCGGGGCCCGAGGAGGGAGCACACTTCGTAGGGGCCAAGGCGACGGGCGGACACTCCGTTTCTTCCACAGCTGAAGATTCTCTTGGGCACGTGCTTGTGTTTTTCTTAGCGACAGGAAAACTCAATGACTCCTGAAGGGCGAGCACACCGAACCGAAGACCTACCCCGTGGGCCCTCCACGCCTGCCCACCGCTTCCGGCAGGTCGGGGGCACCTCTGACCCGCGTGATTCTAAAACGTGGCCCAGGCTGCGTGCCATCTCTGGTTGTTGTCACAGTGAGTTTTGTTCCACGGACGTCCACGGAGCACGGGCTGTGCGCAGCGTCCCGTCCGGGGTGGCGCTGTCAGGCCCGGGGGGGGGGGGAGGGAGGAAAGGACCCGGGGAGCTGGGGTGCTGGTCTGAGGTCCGTCTCTTTGTCCGAGGGGCTCCCCGAGCGGCAGGGGGGTGTGCGTGGGAGCGGCCGCTCCGCCTGGCTCCCTCCTCGGGGAGGGAGGCGGGACGTGCCTGGGAAACCCCGCGGACAGATTCCGGAGTTGGACGCGCGCGGCACCGAATTCTTTCGTCCAGAAAACCACGCTCTGAGCTGCACTTTGGACGCGGTATCCACTTTCTTGGCTCAACAAACAAACCCGGGATTGTTTTTAGCTTTCTGCTCTGGCATTCACAAAGTTTTGCCTGAAACCCTTGGAGATTTGCTGAGAAAGATTTATTTATGTGCGTTCTGAAGAGCGTGCCAGAATCCCACTGCTTCGTGTTTTCCAAGGTTCTTCTAAATTAAAAAGCGAGCGCGCGGGCGGGCGGGCGGGGGAGGTGCCGGTGGGTTATTGTGCGCGCGGGCGTGCGTGCTTCCAGCGGAGGGCGGGCGGGCGGACGGCGGGCAAGGTGACCGCGCAGCCGTGGGGCGCCTGCCTGGCAGAGCCGAAGGGCTGAGACCCCCCCACCCCCACCGCCCCCTGTACAGGCAGCTGCTGCTGTCCAGGGGAAAGCACAGAAAACGCCATCAGTTTGGGTGCTCTTCTCGCCGGTTTCACACGAAGTCCCGTCGGTGGGTGAACAACAACCCGCACCCTCACTCCCCCTCAAACGACACACCGAGATCACACACGGAGGGGAATGTCTCGCTTGCCAAGGAAGTTCGGGTGTTTTGCAGCTCCACTCAGCACTCAGGGTTAAAAGGCGGAATGTTTGCCCAGAACCATGAAAAACAATGTTTGCACGAAGAACCACCCAGCCCTCACCGGTGTGGCTCCGTTGGTTTGGCGTCATCCTGCAAAGCAGGAGGTCGCAGGTTCGATTCCCGGTCAGGGCACTGTCGCCCTGTCGCCTCCTTTGCTTGTTTGGTCCCCGGTCAGGGCGTGTACGAGAGGCAGCTGATTGATGTTTCTCTCTCACACCGATGTTTCTCCCTCTCTTCCACCCTCCCTTCCTCTTTCTCTAAAAATTAAAAAAAACACACCCAAATAAGTAATTTTTTTCCCCAGAAGAAACTTGCTCATTAAATATTTTATGCAAACATAAATAACACAATATACACATCTTCCTGCATTGTTTACTGACTGAAATACTATTTATAGTGTGATACAGATTAGCAGGAACTACCCCGACTGCCTCTGGCTCTAGAACAATGTTGCATAAATAGTTCTCTACCATGGAGAAGAAAGGAAAAAATAACAACTTTTGTTGAGTTTGCCTGTAATGCCAGTGACAGACCCTTGGACGCCACACGAGCTTGCAGTGAGGCCCCCCCCACCCCGTGCCCCCCCCCCCCACCGAGCCCTGCACCGAGGGCCCGGCTGCAGTGACCGACAGTCGCTCTGATGACAGAATTCCCCGGTGTCCACCTGATGGGAGCCCTCTCCTGATGGCTGCGCTGCGCTGGTTCACGCACGTGAGCTCGGGAATACACATCACGGTGGAGTGGAGGGGGAGAGAAACGTGTTTACAGAGCGTGGGGAAACTGACCCCTTTCTTGTGTTCTCCGCGTTGGCCCTGCCCCGTGGCGAGCCGTGCTGGGCCCGTGGGCTCAGGGTCGGGGCAAGGCCGGAGGGGGAGCCAGGGCCCAGGATGCCTCTCTGCAGGAACCGTGCCGAGTGAGGTCACCTCAGTGAGAGAACCTCGTACAAGGCGCGACGCAGAAGCGGTGTGGTACCCGAGCAGCCTTGGTCAGCGGGAAAATCTCTCCAGATGTTCGCAGAGCAGCCAAAGAGCCGAGAACACGGGAGCACTCCTCTCTGGAAGGCCTTCCGCGTGCCCCCTCGACACCCCGCCACCGCCCCGTGACAAGGGCGCATGTGGGTGTGCTCCCGCCCCAGGCTCCGGGCCGTGTCCTCGGTGACAGCCTGTGCTCGCTCCCTCCTCCAGTTCCCTCTCCCGGTGTCTGCCAGGCCCCCCATCACACTCAGACACCCGCTTCCTCTCATTTGAAAGACCCCCCACCCCCACACACCTGCTAGAGCAACACAAACACGCCCCCAGCGCCCACCCCTCCCCCAGCAGGTGCTGGGCCCCTGACTGCTTGGGCGTGGCCCCTCTCCTGCCTTCTGAGGTGACACCGGGCCCTTTTCCCCTCTCCCCTCTATAAAACTCCCTCGAGGCCCCTCCCAACGCGGGGCTCCCGCCGCCTGCCAGCCTCGACCCCCAGTGCCCAGCAGGTGTCCAAGGCGCAGGCCCGCCCTCAGGGCCGCGGCCCGGCTGGCTGCCCCGCCTGCGGCTTGCAGGCATCTCAAACGGAAGGTGTCTGCGCAGAGGTCATGACCTTCCCCAGGGCACTCAGGTCCCGCTGCACCCTCATCTCAGCTCCGGCTCTCCCCGCATCCCCGGGACTCTCACCCGCCGCCTCCCACGGCCTTGCCAGGCGGTGACACGGCTTCAGGACCGCGTGCGTCTGCCCCCGAGCGTCTCCAGGCTGCCTGGGCGCTGCCGTCCCCCTGCATCGTGCTCACCGTGGCCACTGGCCTGTCCCACATGGGCATCCCCCGAGCCCCGGGAGCGGCTGCTGTCCGGCCTGCCCTCTCTGGGTGGCCGCCCTGACCGCTGTCCCCCTCCATCGGTTCCTCTGACGTCCCTATTGGTTCCCGTCTGACGGCCACCGTCCTGCTGGCCCCCGGACAGGTATCGAAGGCCCTTTGCCCTGGCCCTTTGTCCCGCCTCCCTTCTGCCCAGCCTCTGTCTGCCGTGGGGCCACCACCCCCTTCCTTCTGCCTGGGGGTGCAGGGGCGGACCTCCGTGGTTACCCCCAACCCCTCCCCTGCCGGAAAGGAGGCGAGATGTCCCGTCAGACGGCATGATCCCGTCTCTACTTCAATAATTGTTTACTGAAGTCAGGTTCTCCTCCTGGAGTGTTCCGGGAATGACACCCCCCCCCCAAGGTTCTGCCATCCTGACTTCCTCTTACGGGTTCCCAAATTCCAACAGTTTTCCGATAACTCACCCAGCCATCCCACCGAGGAGACGGGGTGATGCCTGGGAGAGAGGCCTGCACGGGCCGGTGGCCGCGGCTGCACCAAGGGACCGGGTCCTCGGTCTGGCTCTGCCTCCTCTGTAAACGGGCCCTTCCTCCCCCTCGGACTCGCTTGGGATCTGGGTGCCCCGTGTGAGACACCATCTTTGCGAGCGAAGAAATGACAGGCCCTGGAGGAACGAGGCAAATCCAGGACAGAACCATGTGAACAGCGCGTGTGGCCGAGTGCCCTGCCCCGTGCTGTGGGCAGCAGACTCAGCAGTGGCCCGGGCGGCTCCACGGCTGGGCCCCTGCAGGCTGCCCCCCCACTGCTACCCCCTGTGTCAGCGCTGCAGGGGTGGACCCGGGCCCTGGGTGGGGTGGGCACAGGCTGTTTTGGGGAGCCCCAGACAGGGGCGTGGGGGCAATAATCAGGACCCTGGACCCCCGCTGCCTGTGTCCTGCGGTGAGGGATGGGCTGCCGCTGGGAGTGGCAGCCACTGGCTGGCTGGCTGGGAGGACGCCGTGGGGACGCCTCGTGCCGGCCCTGGGGAAGCGCCCCTGAGGCCCCGAGGGGTGGGACGGGGCTGGCACCCGCAGGAGCCCGAGCGGCTCCGCAGCCGGTGGCACAGAAGCTCTGTTTAGGGAGGTGACTTTTCCTCTCAGGGTGAAAGGTGAGCACATGACAGCCTTCCAGGGAAGCCCGTTCCAGGAAGGAGCTGGTTTGGCTGAAGCATTTCACCGGAGGCCAGAGGAAAGACACGCAGTGCTCGCTCGCCCCGCCCGGCCACAGCCCCGAGGTGCTGACCCGGGAGTGACGGCGGGGGTCCTCACCTGGCCAGTGTTATCCCTCGTGCGGGGCCTCTTTCTCCCGAAGGGCCACAGGGGCCATCTGGGGGCTGAACATGGAAATCCACCTCTGCACCCCGACGTGGAGCACGGGGCGGCCCCCAGCAGGCAGAGGCTTGCTCTCAGCCCCCAACACCCGGAACCCCCTCCTCTCCTGGCACCGGTCACCTGAGGCCCGGGTGGCCCTGGCGGCCCCTCCCTCCGGCCATGCCTCCACCTTCCTGTGCAGTGGCCCCTTGGGTGGGTCTAAGCACGTGAACATCCGTGTGGGCCCGAGGCCTGCGGGGCATTAGAGCTGGTGTGGACCGTGGGCGCTCACCCCGTCTGCACTGGTCACTTTCGGGCGGAGGACACTCGCCGGCTCTGCGCCACGTGGTTGGCGAGGGGCCGCACGGCTGGCGAGGGGTCACGCGGTTGGTGAGGGGCCACGCGGTTGGTGAGGGGCCACACGGCTGGCGAGGGGGCAGGAGGGCCCCGGCTCGGGTCGGGCGCCTGCGGCTCTGGGCGGAGGGGAGGCCCAGGCTGCAGCAGGGATGTTTCGAGTTGGTGCCGCCGGAGTCTGGACGGGCCCTGAAAGGCGGACGCTGGCGGGTGGCCCCTTGCCGACAACCGTTATTTTAGGTGGGTGGTGTCCGTGTGGCTGGGTTCCCTGCGGTGGCTCCTCTGGGCCGGGAGGGGCCCTCCTGGGCGACCTCCCCGGAGCTGCGGACCCCCTGCTAGCCTGCTCCTGCTCTCCGCGCTCTCCTCCGGGGAGCACTGCCACTCCCTTGCTCCCCGACTCCAGAGTTATCTTCGCCTCTGTCGGGGCGCAGGCCCCCCTCAGGCTCCCGGTACCTGCCGGTGCCAGGCCTGTGGGGAGGCACCTCCGTGCACCCGGTGTGCCCGGGGCGGGTGGGTGGGCGCTCAGGCCGGACCCGAGGGAGCGGTCTGTGTGCCTTCCTCGGTCTCTGCTGCCTAAGCAGATGGCGGCTGCTCCGAGGGCTGGGCGTGCGTTTTTGTGGCCTCATTCCTGGATTGTTCGTCATCAGAGCTGCGCGGGGTGCGTTTTCCAAAGAATTCCTTTTTCTGCTACGCCGACTTCTGTTCCCGCTCCTGCACCAGATTACAAACAGATAACGATTCCTCAGAACATGTCCAAAGGGGCCGTTTACAAGGTCTTGCTCAAAGAGCAGTGCGTTATTACAAAGAATTATGTCATTTTCAAAGATATTTCAGACCAGCGGATCAGATCTTTGCATATTTCTCCTGATTAAACCCTGCTGACTACATCAGCAGTGATTTATCTGAAGATCAGGAGCAGGAACCATAAAATAAAAAAGACTTTGATTTGAAAATTGGTCATTAAAACCATTTTCACAAAATTACCCACTGATGTATCATTTCAATAAATAAACACATTTGATCTCTATCTTTGTGCTAAAAATCTATTTTATGTTTTATCTTATCTGGCCAATGCAATATGACTATCGATCCTAAATAAATATATAAAAATCAATAGTAATCTTACATATCGGCCATAATCAGCACAATTAGTGGAAAACAAGTTCTTACTTATAAAAGCAGCCCAGGATATAAAGTACTCAGCAGAAGAGCTAGGAAGAATAATACGGAGAACCAAAAGAAGAAAGCCACAAGATTTCACTGAGAAAGATGAATGTAAGGTCTGGACAAATAAAAGAGTTATTGAACATTCAACGAGAGAATTATGGGACGTTTAAATTGTTTTGGATCAGAGTCCTTTTCGTCGACACTGAAAGATGTTTCAGGCTGTGGTGCTCGGGTCCTGGCCCCGTGGATTGGGAATCGCGCCGAGGTGCTTCCTGAAACAAACAAACAAACAGACAAACAGACAGACAAAGCAGGGTCATAAAGGATACAAAACTGCAGGCACCCAAATCCAGGCCACAGGAAGCTCCTGCCGCACCTGAGAGCGTGGGCAGGTGTGGCCGAGGCCCCCGAGGCCCTGAGGGGTCCGCTGTGTGCCGGCGGATGCAGAGTGCAAGGGGCGAAGGTGATGCTTCTGTGACTTGTGGGAACTGACAGTGTCCCCCCAAAGCAAGCGCCCCGTGTTGCGCGTGTAGGTGTGGCCCCGACGGACCATGTGGGGGAGCCCGTGAGACTCAGAGCTGCCGCTGAGAGCGGGGGGTGGACAGGCGGGCGCTGGAGCACGGAAGTGTGGGGACGGGCAGCCCTGGGGGGGTCTCCGGATCCTTCGGGGGGAGAGCCCCCTGTGAGGGAGAATGCGGGAACCAAGCTGAGTGGAGCAGGTGCCGGGGGGCGGGTGCGGGGAGGGAGAGGCTCAGCGGCATGGAGGCCCGCCTGCTGCCCAGCCCGTGTGGGAGCGATGTGAGCACCACTCGGGGAGGAAGGGGAGGAGGAGGAGAGCAGAAACTCTGACCAGGGACCCCACAGAAATGGAGCAAAAGTGAGAGATCGCCTGCAACTGACGGACCAGGTGGTAAAGCTGTGGGCAGGTTGGGGGCACAGAGAGTGGGAACACCGTATCCGGGAGCACAGAGAGTGGTGACACTGTATCCGGGAGCACGGAGAGTGGGGACACTGTATCCGGGAGCACGGAGAGTGGTGGCACTGTATCCGGGAGCACGGAGAGTGGGGACACTGTATCAAGGGGCATGGAGAGTGGTGACACTGTATCCGGGAGCACAGAGAGTGGTGACACTGTATCTGCTAGTGTGGGGGCGGGAAGGAGACAGTGATCACTAGTTAGTGTCCTTATAACTGAGGAGCATTCTTTTTATTATGATGTAACTTTATTTTTCTCGTGTATTTTATTGATTATGCTGTTACAGTTGTCCCATTTCCCCTCTTTATTCCCCTCAGCCCTGCACACCCCCTCCCACCCCCTTAGTTCATGTCCGTGGGTCGTACATACAAGTTCTTTGGCTTCTCTATTTCCTGTACTATTCTTACCTTCCCCCTGTCTATTTTGTACCTACCATTTATGCTTCTTATTCTCTGTACCTTTTCCCCCATTCTCCCCTCCGCCTCCCCACTGATAACCCTCCATGTGATCTCCATTTCTGTGATTCTGTTTCTGTTCTCGTTGTTTGCTTAGTTTGTTTTTGTTTGTTTCTAGGTTTGGTTGTTGATAGTTGTGAGTTTGTTGTCATTTTACTGTTCGTATTTTTTATCTTATTTTTCTTAGAGGAGTCCCTTTAACATTTCATAAAATAAGGGCTTGGTGATGATGAACTCCTTTGACTTGACCTTATCTGAGAAGCACTTTATCTGTCCTTCCATTCTAAGTGATAGCTTTTCTGGATAGAGCAATCATGGATGTAGGTCCTTGCCTTTCATGACCTGGAATACTTCTTTCCAGCTCCTTCTTGCCTGCAAGGTCTCTTTTGAGAAATCAGCTGACAGTCTGATGGGAACTCCTTTGCAGGTAACTGTCTCCTTTCCTCTTGCTGCTTCTAGGACTCTCTCCTTATCTTTAATCTTGGCTGATGTAATTATGACATGCCTTGGTGTGTGTTTCCTTGGGTCCGACTTCTTTGGGACTCTCTGAGCTTCCTGGACTTCCTGGAAGTCTATGTCCTTTGCCAGATTGGGGAAATTCACCTTCATTATCATTTCAAATACGTTTTCAATTCCTTGCTCTTCTTCTTTTCCTTCTGGCACCCCTATGATTTGGATATTGGAATATTTAAAGATATCCTGGAGGTTCCTAAGCCTCTCCTCATTTTTTTTTTTTTGAATTCTTGTGTCTTCATTCTGTTCTGGTTGCATGTTTCTTTCTTCCTTCTGGTCCAAACCGTTGATCTGAGTCCTGGGTTCCTTCCCGTCACTGTTGGTTCCCTGTACATTCTCCTTTATTTCACTTTGCATAGTCTTCACTCTTTCCTCTATTTTGTGACCATGCTCAATCAATTCTGTGAGCATCCTGATTATTGATGCTTTGAACTGTGCATCTGATAGGTTGGCTATTTCTTCATCACTTAGTTGTATTTGTTCTGGAGCTTTGATCCATTCTTTCATTTGGGCCATATTTTTTTGTCTCGGTGCACACCTGTTACGTAGTAAGGGGTGGAGCCTTAGGTGCTCACCCAGGGTGGGGCAGCCCATGTCGCTGCACTGTGACAGTGTATGATGGGCAGGGGTCCCAGAGGGAACAGCTCCACTCTCTGCCAGCTTTCAGTCACTCCTGCTGCTGCCCACAAGCAAAGTGGGCCCTCCTGGTGCTGATTCCCAGGTGGGTGGGCTTGTGTACATTCTAGGACCCTGTGGGTCTCTCCAGTGAACTCTCCTGTGAGGCTGGGAGTCTCTCCCGCTGCTGCCACAACCCCCACAATCCCCACAGGTGTTTTCACTCAGAGGTTTGAGGCTTTATTTCCCTGCTGGGACCCTGGGTTGCGCAGTCTGTCTCCCTCCCCAGTTGTTCCTCCTGGTTTATCTGCATGCGAATGTGGGACCACCCGCTCCACCAGCCGCCGCCCTGCTGCATGTCCTCTCTGCCTGTCCCCGCCCCTCCTGCCGGTCTGGGTGAGTGTCCTTCTTTACTCCTTGGTTGTTGTCGGACTTCCGTACAGTTTGATTTTCTGGTAGTTCTGGTGGGGTTTTTGTTTTTAAATTTGGTGTTGTCCTTCCTTTGGTTGTACGAGGAGGCACGGTGTGTCCACCTATGCCCCTGTCTTGGCCGGAAGTAACTGAGGAACATTCTTAACCAGGATTTGGAGAGCAATTGGCAACAAGGAACATGATTAGATTTTCCTCCTTCTCCTATGGACGGTACACTATTTCTTTTTTTTTTTTTAAAGATTTTATTTATTTATTTGTAGAGAGGGAAGGGAGGGAGAAAGAGAGAGAGAAACATCAATGTGCGGTTGCTGGGGGTCATGGTCTGCAACCCAGGCATGTGCCCTGACTGGGAATCGAACCTGCGACACTTTGGTTCACAGCCCGCACTCAATCCACTGAGCTATGCCAGCCAGGGTGGACATTACACTATTTCTGATGCTTAAGAGGTATGTTTAAAAATATCTAAGCTACAAAGGTATCTTAGGGCTCAATCATCCTGCAAAATCTGATGTTCAACTTTGTCCATTTATGTTTGGCTCTAATGAGACTGATGGATTAATTAAAGAGGCAACAAAGGCTAATATTCAAAGATAAGTGATAAGAGAAACATCAGAAGAATAATATAAGCCTGCTTAAATATCAGAATTCTAGCAAATAATGCCAGAAGAGTAAATAAAAAAAAAATCCCACAGTGGAGGACTTTCCATACACACGTGCCTGTATTATAACGTACATAGCACACATGCACCTATCTACATACATGTACATGTGTGTACAAATGTGAAACAGAAAGCACTGAGCTGAACACACTGTCGCATTGATAAGTGTGGAGAGATGGGTGTGCCTCACTCACCGGAAGGAAAGGCTGTCTGGCTGGGTCACAGAGCAAAGTGCCATTCCTGGGGGCGCCCAAGGGGCGTGCGTGTGTAGTGAGGGGAGTCGGGGGCTGGTAGGGGGGCTGGTAGGGACGCAGGTGCTGACGGGAAGAAACTAGGTGCTGCAACCTGATGATAGACAAGCTAGGATTTGGGCCAGTAAGCCCTAAGTGGAAGGGGAAAAAGGATACTTTGTAATGCTGGAGGCCACGGGGCACAGTGAAGATGTAAAAGTTATTATTATCTATGAATTGGGTTGCGCAGGGGTGATCTGCGTGTAGCAGACACGGCGGCAGAGGGGAGGAGGAGCCCACGGAAGAGCAGAGACGGGCACACGCATCTGGGGCGCTCGCCCCCTGCGCCCCCGAGGGGCTTAGCGCGGCTGAGACCGGCCCGCGTCTCCCGCCCCCGCACGGCAGCCCTGACAGCGGACGGACGAGGTGGATTCCATGGGCGTGTGTCAAATCCCTCCCCCTGTAGCAGGGGGCATGCCTTTCTTCCAAGTACACGTTCACGAAACATGGCCGTGTGTTAGGCTGTAAAGCCAACCTCAGTAAATTCCAAAAAATATGAGTAATACAAACCGCCCTCACTAGCTCAACGCCATAAAACTGGGAATTAATAAGAAAATAAAAACCAAAAAGGCCCTTCCACCTGGAAAAACAAAACCATCTATTAAACAACTCTCGGGTCAAAGGGGAAGTAAACAAAGCGCAGAATTTTGAGACCGTGCTCGGGAAAAGCGTTCGTCAGGGCCTACGAGGTGCAGCTGAACCAGAGCTCCGAGGAGAAGTGGGCCGTTGCGCGCCTCCCTCACCAAACAATGAAAAGAGACAAATAATACACGCACATACATGTAGAAGTTGTCTGTATGTTTCACACACACACACACACACACACACGAAGAAGCTGGAAGAGAAGCTGGAAGAGACCGACAGGAGAGAACACGGCCGGGTGCCGTGTGGTGGGCTCGCTGAGAAGACACGCAGCCGCTGTCCACTGTGGTCGGGGCCAAGTTCAAGTTAGCACGGGATGTCTCTGGGCGGGGAGAACTGGATTGGGCTGGTGGGGGGGGGCGCATGTTTGGTTAGTTTTGATTTCTTTTGTAGATACTGGTGCATTCTGGTTTTCTGCCAGAGTGTCCGTGGTGCAACATTCAGAATTTTGTACCAAAGTGTCCGTTTTCTCAACACTTAACACGTGCGGGTCCCGCCACCCCGCTGTGATCCCAAGAACCGGCACCGTGAAGGTCAGCGGCGGTTTTAGGATTCTCAAGTTCTTTGTCTCCTTTCTTTTCGCTGGGCCAGACTTTAGCAGTCTCGGCTATTTTGTCATTCTTTTCTAAGGATTCTTATTTCTGTTCAAATCTTCTCTTTGTGTTCAGACTTATTCTACACTATCTTGTTTGCTGCCTAACTGCTCCTTCGTTTGGTGTTGGCAAGCTGGAAAAGAACCCCCTGTCAGTGGCCTTGCACTCGAACAAGGCCACCACCAGCGTCTCCAGCACCCAGAGTTCCCTGCCCGGTCCTGCAGCCCTCAGAGCCCCCGTCTCCCCACAGGAGACCACGTGCCCCACTCTTGTGACAGTCACATCCTTGCTTGCGTCTGTGTCCCTAGATGAGAGACTGTAGTCTCCCTTAGTCTTGCATCTGAACTTTTGGATGGGAGGCAAATGGAACACATTCTTTCCCTCCTTGCTGCTCGCACTCAGCCGCGCACCTGGGCTGAGTCCCTGCCGGGGTGTGTAGCTGCTCTTGTTTCGGTCCCACACCGGGTGGGTGGTCTTCTCCGGGAAACACGGCACGCTGGGGACCTGCCCTGCAGCTGACGGACTGGCTGGCCCTCTCAGCGTTGGGCTGCTGCACACAGTCTGGCTCTGGGTCCTGACGCACAGTGTCCCCAGGGCCCAGCCTCGAAGTAGAATGGCCGGAGTGCGGGCCACTGTCTGTGTTTTAAGTTTCCAAGTGGATACCAAGTCTGTTCCCCATTGCACTCGGGCCTGGGCAGGTGGGCGGTGGCCCTTGAGTTCCACCCTGCCCCCTGCAGGGCCCCCACGCCCTCGAACCCCTTAGTGCTCGCTTCTCTGAGCTCGCTGTCTCCTTGGGTTTGGGGAGGGGTTTCCCTGCCACACTGGCGGTGTTCACAGAGCCATATGAAAACTGCCCATTCTTCCCCGTCGTTTTCGGCGGGAGGGTTGGTCCAGATAGCCTCGTACGTGACACTGGGAGTGAGAGACTCTGTCTTTGCTGGTTAACTATTTCCTTGTTTGCATTTGACAGCTTTTGAGTTATTTTCCTAACTTCTTGAATTAAATGCTTAGTTAATTTACTTTTAGTCTTTATTATTTTCTGAAAACACATTGAAGCTCTAAATTTTCCTCTGAGGACTGCTTGCCCCATGCCCACGGGCTTTAATGTGGAATATTCTCATTAGTAAGCATTTGTAATTTCCGTTTTATTTTCTCTCAACTTCATAAGTTATTTAGAGGCTCTGGTCCGCGTTGTGGGCAGATCGACATTGTGGGACTATCCTCTGGTTATTAGTTTCAAGTTTTATTGCTTTGGATTCGGAGAAATGGTCTCTGATTCCTACTTTGGATTTTCTTTATGCACTAAACCTTGGACAGGTTTTTAAAATAAATATTCCGCGGGTGTTTAAGAACACATGGATTTTCCATTTGTCGTGTGCAAAGCTCTCTTTGTACCTTTTTAATATGATATTTTAATCTAATGGAGAGCCATCCTTATTTATTTTTTATGTTGTAATTTTTAAAGAGGTACCTTCAAGTGTTACTCTGTTAATAAGCTAGTTTCTCCTGTTTTTCCTGGTCAGGTTTTATGTAGTTTCATACATCAGATGTTCCGGTTTACGTACTTTGTTTTATATGTTCTGACATTATGTCATTCGATGTGTGGGGGCGTAGAAACCAAAAGGACTGCACTTTTACATAAAATGTAATTCCTTGTCTTAAATGTCCTTTTTGTCTTGATTTGTTGGGTCTCATATTAAGTTTCAGCTACCCCAAATACAGGGTGGGGAAAGACAGGCGTACCGTTGTGAGTACATGAAACATCAGGCGCATTCTTGTGTTGTTACTTGTTGATGGCTGCGTGAGTTTCCGCGTGCACGGCCGCACGCCTGCTTTCGCCCACCCAGAATGCCCGGGCCTGCCGCGTGTACCTGTAACGCCCCCACCCCCTACCTGGGGATGGAACTTGCTGTGAGTTGGTATCATGATTCCTGTTGTGCTTTTACCTTTTAAAAAGCATGCCAACCGTGTCTAAATTATAAAAACAATTCACTTTAGAAGGTGTATAGTTTTGGTCACGTTTATCACTACTGTTTCTCACACTCACGATCGTCTTTCTTAGGTGCATTTTCCCAATGTGCCAGTGTAACTGTTCGCGTAGCTTCTGAAGACTCTGGCACCCTTCCGGAGCCAGTGGGTGCCTGCAAGGGTCCTGAGTGGCTAAAACGTTTTCAGGCTGGGCACGAAATTCCAGGTGCAGGAATGTGGCCCCTTGTCCTTAGAACACAGCTCCGTTACCTCCCAGGGCCCGTTCTGAAGGCTGGACGGCCGGTGCCGGTCTGGTTTGGTTTCTCGGTAATGATCCGCTCTTTCTCCCCGACACGTCCGGGAGGAATCAAGAAAAGGGTCCGTTTTCTCTCTTCTTCCCCGGCACTCGCTCAGCCCCGTGGCTGCGGTGGGACAAAAGGAGAGGAAAAGCTGAACCGCTCCTCCAGTTGGGGCGGGGGTGGGGGGGGGAACTACTCCACCTGCCGCGCTCCTCTTCTCCCGCCATCACCTCCGTGTCCCCGGGAGACTCCGCCAGGCGGGGGCTGGGCTTCACTGCTCTTTCCCGGTCCTCGCCTCTGTCCTCGCAGACTGAGTGTCAGGAGACTCTCTCACCCTGCCACCTGCCCCCCAGTCTGCAGTTCAGCGGTATCGACTTGATGTTTTCATTGGCTTTTGCAGCCTAAAACCCTGGACACTCTGTGTGACGTCACCGTCCTTCTTGCCGCTGGGAGACACAGGCGAGGGCCAGCGGTGACCTGAGGGCCGGGACTGGGGGAGGATGGACGGCTGCGCGGCCTCCTCCACGCTGGGTGTGGGCGTGCGGGCCTTCGTGCTTAGAAGCTTTTGAGATAGAAGGGTCTTTCTCCGTGTCCTGACCACAAAAGTAGACAACAGAATAGATTTGCATCCTTCTCGTACAGTAATTTTTCATGTCTGCATCAGATCAATGGACTCATTCTCACCAAAAAGCCAGACTGTTCTGTTTTGTTTTGTGGGCCAAACGAGCATCAAGTGTTGCCATGAGGGTGATTTTATCAGCCCTCACCTTCGGGGCGGGTGGCGGGACGAATGTCTTTATCACAGAGTGTCGCCGGGGCCGTGCGGTCTCCAGATAACGATGTCAGCACGCTGGAAGTGCCTTCTGATCGATGCCCCTGTGTCCGGGCTGCTGGACAGCCTCCCAGAAGCTCCCCTCCCCCCCAGGAGCCCCAGGGTCCCGAGGGTGGGGCTGCAGCCCTGCACAGAGCAGACGGCAGGACGTCCGGCAGCTGCTGTCCTTCCCTCCCCTCCGGAACCAAAACTTGAAATGTCCTCCACTTTTCTCAGCCTGTCTTTTCCTTACTGACTAATCAAGTCCCTCTGTATTAAGGCTATTTGTCTCTGATTACCTTATTTGCAACCTCTTCTCAGATGTGTTGGCCATCATGATTTAAGAAATATTTTAGATCCTCACCGCAGCCCGTATTTTCTTGGTTCTTCTCTTCTTCTCCACCATGGCCGTGTCTCCTCACGCGTTCACCTGGAAGGACAGCCGTGGCCCTCCCCTGACGAATCTCAGGGGCTGGAATACATACCATCTTACTCCATTGTCTTTTCATGTTTATTTTTAAGTCGACTCAGTGGGCTCTTTCTTTCCACCTGGAGTTTACTTTGCAGGATCAGACGGGGGTGCCCATAGCTTGGGTCGGCATTTCTTAGGTGCGGGGGAGTTTCCCCGGCCCCGTGTATTAAATGTTTACCCGCCTACACGCCCCTTCCTCGGCCGGCAGTTCTCGTTCTCAGCGGAGAGCCATCGGTGACCTGAGACTCCGGCAGGGGACCTTCCCTGTGCCCCCCAGCTCTTTGCTGCCGTTTCTCTCCGACGTGGACCCCTGATTGGCTCCGTGGGAGCCGCGCCCACACCCCGTGGGGTGAGCACTGCACTCCCGCCCTTTCTAACACGAACCGGGATAATGTTCCTCTTCACAGTGTCCACCCTTCCCATCCACCGCCGTGCTGCAGTCCTATAACATGTTTTAATGTCTCTGAGGAAATATTTGTGGTTTTTTTCCGTGGCAAATTTTGTACAGTTTTTGTTGGAATCTCTCTTGTATTTCATGTTTGTGTTTGCTATTATGAAAGTAATTTTCTTCCATTCTATTTTCTAATGACTTAGGTATTTTCTTTTCTATATCTTACCTTTTTTTCAGGCTACTTAATGCTCATTTGTAAGGCTTCTATAGATGGGGTATATAACTTGCAAAGAATAATCTTGTCATTTATAGTGGTTCATTTTTTTCCTATTTTACATGCTGCTGCTTTGGGAAAATCTATGAGAACAATGTTAACCAGTCATAAGTGACAAGAGACAGCTTTGTCTTCTTTCTAATTTTAACGGGGCTGCACTCAGGGTGTCGGCGTGGCTTGAACTGTGTCACCTGAAGGGATTATGACACCTACTTGGTCCGCAGAAAGAACGACAGGGCTGTGAAATGCTGCATGAATATGAGGTAGCGATGTTACTTGTTATAAAGCTAGACTCAAGTAGCTTTCATTCATTTCCCTGGAAACCACCCCGTCTCGTTTTCACGGGAACACTAAGTGTGCATACTGGCGCCCGAGGTGGGGTTCTGCCGTGCTGCTGGCTGCGGCAGGTGGACCCCTGCTCCGGCCGGCGTGCACCCCGCCGCACAGCAGCTGTGACAGCTGAGTGAGGCACCCTCTGTGCAGTCTCGCCACCCACGTCCATGTTTACTGTCGGTTCAAGCCCAGTGTCTCTGGGATGCATGCCCTACCTGGGGCTCTGTTTCTGGTTCTGACCCGAGGAGGGCAGTGTGGGCGGAGCAGGGCGGGTCCACTGTCCCCACCCAGTTCATGCTGGGGGTCCTGCAGGGTCCGCGGGGTTGTGGCTGACCTTCCCGTTCAAGTTCACGCCCAGGTTAGGGGCTGCCCTGCCCCTCCACGTGGACCACCACGCCGGAGTTGGGGTGGGGGCAGCGCATGCCCCCGGGCCCACTCACGCCTGGAGTCCCCCCATGGGTGGGGAGCGGACTTCCCCAGAACCGCCTGGCCCTCTCCTGGGATTAGGCTTCGGGGCCACTTGTGAGGCTGGCTGGCTCTCCTTCATGCCGTTTCTCAGCAACTCAGCCTATCTGTTCTCGAGCAACTTAGACACCAGCCGACGTCTGCAAGGAACGTGTTTCCTGGAGAAGTCTCTTTAGGGTCACCGGGAGCGTGACCATGTCATGGGGGAATGCGGTGAAGACCACCGGGAGCCCCTGCGTGCCCTTCCCTGCCACCTAGGAAGTCTCCTTTTTTAAAAAATATTTTATTTATTTATTTTTAGAGAGGGAAGGGAAGGAGATGGAGAGAGAGAGAAACATCAATGTGCGGTTGCTGGGGGTCATGGCCTGCAACCCAGGCATGTGCCCTGACTGGGAATCGAACCTGGGACACTTTGGTTCCCAGCCCGCACTCAATCCACTGAGCTATGCCAGCCAGGGTGGAAGTCTCCTTTGACGCCACTTCCCACGGCGGTAAGCAGGTCGCTTCTCCGCCCCAGAGCGAGGGCCAAAGTCCCCGGCTCCTCGGTGGGGCCGGCCACGCTAGCCACAATAAAAAGAAACGATGCATAATGTTCGTTATACTGCTGTGTGGGGACTCCGTTTAAGACTTGGGCCCTAAATGGTTTTTAATCCCCGGATGCAGCAATTGGGACGACGCGAGCGAGGCGACTGGCCGTCCGTTATAAAATCATTGCGAATACGAGCGGAATAAAAAACGGCGAGAGGGGCCTCGTTCCTGATTCTGTTTATTCCACAAGGGCTTGGGGAACGCAGGCAGGCGGTGATTGTGTTTGGGACTCGTTCCTGAAAGATTACCTTTTATGCAGGCCAACCAAAAGGTTAAAGAAGGAAACACAATTTAAATACAGCCCGTTTGGGTAATTTTTCTGTTGTTTGACTTAACTGCTTCCTAACCTAATAAAAAAGAGCTACCTGCAGAACCTGGCCAAGGACAAAGAATTCTTAAGACACAAAAGCTGCAAAATCTTGCTCAGGCTCGTCTGTAAAATATCATTTTGATTTCGGGTCCGGAGAAATGCCGGAGATCTCAGATTATAATAAATCTCTGAGAGTCCGATAGTGGTCTCAGCCAGCTCGCGCCTGCAGCGGCCGGCCGGCGCTGCACCGCCCCGCGGAGCGATGATTAAGGAACTGGGGGCGGGGGGAAGGGGCGAGCGAGATTCCGGGCTGCGTTTTGGCACCGAGCAGAGCTCAGTGTTACCACAATTATTGGTTTTCTGAAATATGTCGCTATGCATTATTCTGATCAGATTACTTGCATTGCACAATCCTCTGGTGGATCGCGGGACAATAGCACCAAATAAATCTCTCTCTGAAATTTAATCTCCGTGCCTGTACGCTGCTTAGAAGAACATCCACAGCCCTCTGATAAGGAGCCGTGTGTCTCCCCTAACCGAAGAGGCGTTTGTTCTTTAATTATCCGTAATGAAAACGCACCGACGGGCAAATGAGCGCGCGGCCGAGACCGCGGCATGTGTCAGGAGCATGGCGCTGGAGCAAGCCCCGCGCGGTGCGACTCTGATTTCTTTTGTGAAAACATCTCGGCAGACGGGGTTGGGTGGCTTACCCAGAGCGCTGCCCTTTCACCTCCAAGAAGTTTCTAGTCCAGTGCCTCGGAAAAGCTTCCTCCTCCCTGGGGGGCGGCTGAGCACGAGGAGCCGCCCCTGTGCTGTTGCACCTTCCCCTTGGACAGACAGGACACCCCCCCCCCCTCGCTGAGAGGGGTGCACGGGTCTGTCTGCAGCTGTGGGCTTTCTCCCCGGGGCGGGGCGTTTGCCCAGCAGGGAAACAGGAGCCGTGTGCACCCCGTGTGGAAAAGCGCCCCAGCCCCCTGTTCCCTCCGCTGCAGGACACTGCGGCTTTGAACCTGAGGGACAGCCGGGAGCAATCTGACACCCTGTGCGAACAGGGCCCCGGCAGCACCGCTGGCGGCCTCAGGAGCAGGCCGTCCCGGGCGCCCCATCCTCTTGGAAGAAAAGTGCCACGGGGACACGCAGCTGCCCTCAGGCCCGGAGCAGGCTCCACCGGCCCCTTGTTTGCGAGGAAACATCCCCCCCCAAAGCCATTGTTTCCTCCCCCCGCAACCCCCCCCCCCCCATTGTGGGACAGCTGCCAGCCCTCCGGGCCTGGGCGTGGGCCCTGGCACCAACTCGCATCCTGGGGAAGTGTCCAGGAAATGTTTATTCTTGATTTCAAAACTAGTGTTCTTAAAAAACATTACACCAGAAAGACGTGCTCCTTGTTAAAGGAAGCAAAGAGTAGAAAATATGCAGCAGTGCCCTGCCCTCCCTGCTCCACCCACCCCCCCAAATCCCGCAGGTCCGGCCCCTCTCTGTCGGGTGGGGGCCATCCTGCCCCCGCCCCTGCTGCGGGCCCCGGCACGCGCTGGGCGCGCACGCGAGACTGTGTTTTGGACACCGTGGGCCTGGCCTTTTCTCCCCTAACATGTCGCTGGTGTTTTCCTGGACAGTCTTCTCATTCTTATACACACGCTGGAGCTGATGGAAATGAATCCTGCTTCGTACTCCAAAACGCACGCCGCTGGCCTCGCTCCCGGGTAGTGGGTGTCGCGCCGGTTCCCGTTCTCCACCGCCACCCACAGAAGGGAGGCGAGAGCGGGCGCTGAGAGGCCTGAGCTCCGCTAGGAGGGGCTCGGTTCGAATCCCAGCGGGGCCCTTGGCTCCGCTTCCCCCCACCCGACTGCGAGCCCGTCTCCTCGTCGGTCAAACTGGAGTTAAAGGGACCTACGCCACGGAGCTGTTGAGAGAATTAAAACACGGCACACACAGGGTGAAGCCCGGGGCTTTGCATACAGAAGCGCTCTGTGTTTTATCTGGAATAAACACGTGTGTGTGCGTGCGTGTGTGTGTGAGAGAGAGAGACACACACACACACACACACACACAGAGGGAAGGAGAGGGGGAGAGAGAGCGGGGGACGGAGAGAGTCCCAGCGCAGGGAGGGGAAGGCACCGCAAGGTGCAGCCCCCGTGCGGGGAGTGCGGCGGGTCGGAGCTCCTGAGCACGCCTGTCGCGAGGAAGGTTGTGCGCCCCGCCCCTCGGAGCCGCGGGGTCCGCTGCGGCCGGGAGGCACGAGCACCCACAGAGCTCTCAGGACCGGGTGCGGCTCATGGGCGAGCCTTTGCGGGTCTGCAGGGGAAGGGCCCTTTGCTTTCACTTGCGTCTATTGATGCCCACGACTGTCCCGTATCTGTGTCGCCCCTCGCCCCGCACCCGCCTGTGGGCATCTGGCCCGTGTGCCCTTTGGGCCGGTGTCCGTGGACAGAGAGACGGGGGAGAGCTCCTCTCAGGGCCTCTGGTCTCCCTGCCCCTGCCGGGGGCGCAAGCACTGCCCCGGTTCTCGCCGGACCTTCGCTTCCCAGACGCGCGCCCAGCTGCCTGGCCCGCCGCGGCCGCCTGCCCCTGTGTGTGCTCTGGCGTTTGGGGACACGGTCATAGCCCTTGCAGACACCCCCGCTTTCTGCGGGAAATGCACGGCTCCTCCAGAGTGGTCCTGTCTTTACTGTTTAATGGGGACGATTGTCAAGTTCGGAACTCACCCGCCCTGCCCCACTGACACTCTGCTGGCTCCCCGCCCCGCTGCCCCCGCCCCTGCTCCAGCTCAGAGAGCAGCACCTCACACTTAAAACGGGGGAGCGAGGCACACCCCGTGCCCAGTGTTCTCACCGCAGAGGAACCCCCAAACCCAGCCCCGCCCCGCCCACCAACCCCAACGGGGCAGGAGGACACTGTGGGAGCTGATGGCCGTGTGGTGGCCTTGACTGTGGGGACGGTTTCACAGGCAATCGCCTGTCTCCAGAGTGGCCAAATCGCACATCCAGGGGCCGGCGAAAGTGGGCTGCCAGGGGTTCTTCTGGGCAGTGGGACCGTGGGTCACCTGTGACGGCATGAGGACCACCTCCGTGCTTCTGTCCGCGCAGCTGCGAGCCCCTGAGCCTGCCCTGCAGCCGTCGGGCCCAGTTTTAAACACTGTGTATCCGTGGTGCCCCATCCCACTCGGAGGCTACACATTCAGTCCTCAGGGAGTTCGTTTCGGTGGGAACAGCGGGAGCCACGCCTCGCTCCTGCCTCGCCCCTGCCTCGCCCGCTGGCCGGTGCATCGCCCAACGCTGCTTTTCTCCGCCGGTTGAACGGCATCGTGGGAAATTCCTGTGTGTGTTTCCTTCATTTTTGGAGACTCCATTCTGTTGCCTATATGTGCTCAACCACCCTTATTTCTGTATCTCATTGCCTTGAAAAAGCCACTCTTTTAAAGTATAAGGAGGGGGACTGAGTTTTAGTTTTGGGGTGCCGCTGCTCCCCGACTGCCGGCACGCCGTGTCTGTGTCCGATGGCTTTCAGGGGTGCCGCTCTGCCGCGTCCTCTGCTGGTGCGGACGGCTGCCCTGGAGGTGGTCTCGGCCGCCTTTCCATCTGAGTTCCTTGGAATAACTGTCGATTCCAGGAAGAAAAGCTCCTGATGTTGTATTTTATCTAGTAATGCTGGGCTAATCGCTGTCATTTCACTTCAGGTACGCCCCCATCCCCTGTTTCCTCGGGGCGGCTCTCACACCCCCTGATCGAGTTAAATGTTTGCACGTGGTTCTGCATCTCCCTCAGTTTGCGCCGGAGAACCGCACCTGGTTGCTCACCATTGTGAGTGGGGAATCCCCTTCCCGTGCACTGTGGCCTGTGTGCTTACACAGAGGGAAGCTGCTGCTTTTGAACAGCAATTTCACAACCAACGAACTCACTCACGCTTATTATTTCTGGCAGTTTTCGATACCTCCCCTTTTCTCAGATATTTAGGAATGTGTTATTTTTTCCTCCTACCCGTGTTTGGTTTATTCTGTTGTTCTTTTCCAACTTTTGCCATTGGATATTTAGCTTGTTCTTCTTCCATTTTTTAATGTGCATTTAAGATTTTATTTTAAAAGCAAACTGCTCTGGCAGTTTCCTGACGATTCCATGTGTTGTTTGTTATTGTACAAAATGTTATCTAAAATATAAAAACATTTTATCATGTATAATAGTCATATTAAATAGTGGTAAATAATTACACATTTGTAATTACGAGTTCCTTTGCCTTTTTCTGACTTCTTGCCATCTTTTTGGTTTTTCAATTTTTCTCCTCTGCTCTGTTGGCTTGTAAATATTCTGTCCCCATTATTTTAGTAATTAGTCTAAAATGTAATGCACAAGCCTCTATCTGCCTCTAGAAAAAGGCAAGAACCTAAGAAGACGTTGGTATTACTTACGTTGAATGATGGTCCTTGGTCTCTGAACTGTCACCACTGAGTGTCGTGTTGGCTTTTGACCTGGTGTGCATGCGCACGCATAGGCACTATTTTAGGAAGAATGTCATCCATTTCTTAAGTTTTTTTTTCACGAGAAAAAAAACTTTGAATGTTACACACCTTCTTCCTGACATCTGTTTGCCACATTTTCTCTTTGATCTGCGGCTCCATGAATTGCGCCAAGGGACTTCCTTGTGTCCGATCGCCCACCGGTGACGGGAGTCACCTCTGTCCCCCCTTCCCCGCTTGTGCCAGAGGCACTTCCTGAGCATCCCCCAGGGCTGTCCCGGGCGAGGGTGGGCCGCAGAAACCGCCTGCCCTGGAGGAGCTTTCGCCGGCCCCCGGGAGGGACAGGGGAGAGACTGCGGTGGTTCGGGGAGGCGAACAGCGCTCTGAGGGCACAAAGTGGGGAAGTGGCAGTGACCCTGGGGATCCCTGGGGCAGGGGGGGCTCCCCGAGAGCCTGGCTGCCTCCGGGCTCTGCCCTTGAACCCCGCATTCCTGTCGCCGGCGCGCTCTCTGTCGGCACGCTCCGGGTTTCCGGCTCCCCGGGTAACTCCTGAAGGATGTCTTCAGAGCGTGTAATTGAATTTGAGTTTAGTACGAAATACTTTCTAACAGGTGAATTTATTCCATTTGCATCCGTCATGACGGATGTGTTTTCAGAAGTTGTTCTGTGTGATTTTATGTTAGTGTTTCCATTTTTTATGCTTTCTCTGTTTTCTAGTCTTTGCTCGCATAATTTGAGCGTGTCTGTGTCTGAGAGAGAGAGAGAGCAAGTCTAGTATTTGGGGCAATTAAGTTTCATTTTAGTTCTTCTTGTTCACTCCTGTAATTGTTCAGTGTTCACTTGCATAACTTTGAAAACTTCGCGTTTATGTCTGTTTTTCACTTGACCAGCTTCAGATAGGGTTGACTCGCCCAGCCGTGAAGACGGTGTCACCTGTGGCCACAGGGCCTTTCTCTCCCTTCCTGTCGTTGGGTTTTGTTACTTGTCTCACGATATTGACATTGTGGGTTAAATAAAACCGCATTCCCTTTCGGCTTTGTCGCCGTGACTCCCGCGGCGGCTTTGCCTGGATCCCGCGCCGGACACACTCGCTGCTCCCGGCAGCTCCTCCGGCCCCCTCCCGAGGTTCCTGCGTCTGGGCTGCGCCTGGCGCCCCGGGTTCCGTGAGGGGCTCCTGCGTGCTCCCTGAGGACAGGCGTCCCTGTCACTGCGGACACAGACAGGTGGGCTGCGTGTACAATCCTAGCGCCGGGCTTCCCTCCCCCAAATTTGGGGAACGGGAGTTCCTCCAGGGGGGATGTTCTGGAGCCGCCCCTCAGAAGGAGCAGCCGCCCGCCCCACAGCACGTCCGCCCCGGTGAGCCGGGAGCCGGGTGCTCTGAGCCTGGCCTGCACGCTCGGCCCCTGGTGCAGAGGCAGCCGGGCCGCCTGTTTGCAGGGGACAACAGCGTGGCGGTGACCGGAGGGACGGGGGGGCGGAGAGAAGAGGGGTCAAAGGGGAATAAGGGGCGACGGCGGGAGACTCGACGCGGCGTGGTGAACACACGATACAGTCTACAGGTGACGTACAGGTAAAGACTAAACAAGTTTATTAGCCGATGTCACTCCCATGAACTCAACATAAACACGAGAGGCGGCGCCGCCTGGACTGTCCCGGGAGCCCCCGGCCCCGAGCTGCGCGAGCAAAACCTCGGGCCAGCTGGAACCTGCCTTTGCGACTCTGTTTCCTGGTCTGGCTCCCCGTCCCCGAAAAACACCTTAAAGGGTGTTCACGTTTCTCGGATTCCAGCCACGTCTGGGTCCACCGCGGTGTTGGTAGCCTCACATCGTTTTGCTCCCTGGACTCGGGCGCCGGGCCTTCCCTGCAGGTTAGGAAAGAGGGCCTTTCGTCAGAGCTTGGCGGGGCGTCACCTCTGCCTCCCCCTGCCCCCGCTGCCCTGTCCTGGGTCCTCGGTGCCGGCCCCTCACCCGGCCGCCCCGGCCCCTCACCTGGCTGCCCCGACCCCTCACTCCGGATCTCCTTCCCACCGAGAACAGGCCCCGAGCTCGGTCCTGCTGCCCCTTCCCCCGTCTGCACTCTGTGCGTCGGTGAGGCGGCGGCTGCCGCGCTGCTGGCCTCGGAGGCCCCAGACTGGCGTCACGTGTGGTCCAAACGCCATCAGCCGACGGGCTTCAGAGCGAACAGACGGAGGCCCGAGTGGGCGAGTGAAGGAACCGGCAGCACCCACGCTGAAAGGGGCTGGGTCGAAAGTGGCACGGGCGTCCTCCTTTCTCAGCCAACGCCTCCTTCCTCCTCCGTCCCTTCCTTCCCCCGACCTTCGGTGGCGTTTCCCGCACGCCCGTGTGTGTGCCCGCGTGTGTGCGTGTGCCCACGTGTGTGCCTGTGCCCGCATGCGTGCGTGCCTGACCCGGCCTGTTCCGGCTCCGGCTGCTTTTGAGCGAGGCTCTCACGACTGCGGCCGTGGGCGACCTGAGCCTCTCCACTCTGTTCCTCAGTGTTGCCCCTGTTCTGTCTCGACCCCCGTTTTACCGCTAAGTGATTTCTTCCACATTCCGTTTTCTCTTACGTTCATCTCAGGGTGTGAGGCATCCTTTCCCCGAAGGGTTCAGCCCTGTTTTGGGGGAAATTCTCTGGAAGCCTGTCCTTCCCAGGCCTGTCCCCTGACGTGTCCCACTTTCCGTTTCCCGGCTGGACCTTCCCTGGAGGGCCCCGCTCCTGCGGCAGAGGGGACAGGCCGCTGGGCCGGGAGCTGCTTGAGAAGGGGATGCGACACTGTGGGCGTGAGCTGTTGAGCCAGCCTGCGTGCCCTGTCCCTCCAGCACCCTCCCCCTGGGGCAGGGCTCCCTCAGTGTCCCCGGACCTTGGAAGGCTCAGTCGGTGCATGTGCACTTGGTCCTGCTGTTTTTGTTGCTTAATCAGGGGCGGCTCAGCTCTGCCACGGGGCTGCAGCAGTGCATGCCGCCTTCCCTTCGGTCCGAGGCTCTGTCTCGCTTCCAGGCTCCTCTGCCAGGCGGCCCCCCCAGGCTGCATGTGTCCTGCCCCAGGGACCTGCCTCCAGCAATGCCTTCTTCCCGTTCTGCCCCTCCCCAGGTGTGTCAGGGATGTCTGGTTCCCGGTGATGGTGACGTCCGCTGCTGCCCCACTCTGCAAAGAGACGTGGGGGCCCTCGGTCCATCACACACGTGACTGTGTGTCCCTGGTCCCCAGAACCTGTGACCTCACTTCGCCAGCATTCCCCCTTTCCCTGAAGCTGGGGTCTCCTTGCCCTCCTTTCCCTCTGGCGGGTTTCAGGAAGGACCACATGGCCCCCCTTCTTTTTCCTGGAGCCACTAAAGAAGCGGAGCGAAGCCCGCTCACCTGCTGGCGGGACTCCGCCCGGTCCAGGGCTCCTCCTGTGACCTCCAGCCGCCCCTGAGTGGGTCTTGCCCACTTCTGCTGAAATTACGAAGAGGGTGCAGCCAGTGGGAGCACGGTGATTCTGGTGATTTGTTTGGAGGGACTTGCTGGCGTCGTGGCGGGGCCCAGCAGACGCTGGCACGCGGCGAGTCACGGCCGGAGGCAGAGAAAACCGGCGCCAAATGGGGACCCGAGAGGTGCCTGTGGCTTTGCATCTGCTATCGCTCAGTTTAATCTTCACACCAGCCCTGCTCGCCGGCGTGTCCCCCGTCCCGGGCCCCGGGAAGTGTGCTGGAGGGCGCGTGCCGGCCGGGATCCGATTCTGGGAAGTGTGTGTGGAGGGAGGGGTATGCGTGCGTCCCGCTGACCGCCGAGGCCCTGGGTGCTGAGCTGTCCGCACGGCCGTCTCCTGCTCTTCCTTCTCGGCCACGCTTGGCCTCCCCGGGCCGGTCCATCTGTCTCTGTGACCGCCGTGGCCCGCAGGTGAAGGGGTGCTCCCGCCTGTGGGGCCGGGCTGCAGGGAGGAAAGGGTTAAGGCAGCAGTCGGAGACCGGCAGGCTGTCCTTACCCGCCTGTCACTCGGGGTCACTGCTGCCAGGTGATGGAGCGGGCAGAGGAGCAGCAGGGGCGCCTCGTGCCTTTTCGGGCCCCGGGTCCACTTCGTGCCCCCCACAGGCTGCGTCCCCAGGAGTTCGCTGGGACCCTGGACACCCATCGTCTCACCTGACTCTCTCACCCCCGACGAGGCATAGAGAGCGAGCCACGGGCCGTGGGTGCCCCGGGAATGCCGGCTGCGTGAGTTAACGAGTCAGAGGTCAGTGAGGTCTGTGAGGCTCGGCATTCACAGCACCCGCGCTCGGAGACCCACGCTTCTAGCTCCTCCGCCCTGGACTCCGCGGTTAGGGATGCATTCCTTGGGCTAGGCTCAGCTGCAGGAGTCCACCGTGGGGGTGGAGCCGGGCCCCCCGTGAAGGACGGGCGCTCTGTGCGGAGCCAACGGGGACCCCGCTGGCTCCTTGTTTCTCGTGCGGAGGCTCCTCCCTGGAGCGGAGTGCGGGCAGCTCTCTGGAAGGAGGGATTATGGGGGGGAGGAGTTGAAGGAGGCGGTCACTTCCAGTGGCAGCGAAGTGGCTCCCGACATGTCCTCCTCCTCGTCCCCGGGACCTGTGAATGCAGGCGCCACACGGCGAAGGGGAATGAAAGCCGGGATGGAGTGACGGTCCTGGGCCGGCTGAGTTTAAATGAGGGAGCCCGTCCAGGACGACGGGTGGTGTCACAAGGCCCCTACACGTGGACGGGCGGGGCGGAACAGCTGGTCAGAGTGTGAAGCTCTAGGAGGACTCGGCCCATGGCGCTGGCCGCGCAGGTCAGGGAGGGACCCAGCCCCGGCCCCGGGACCTCTTCCGCACCCATCTGAGCTGGAAGAGGCAGGGGGCGGGGTCTCCACCAGAGCCCCAGGAGAATGCCACCCCGACTGTGGTCCCCGGGCTAACACACCCGCCCCCCTGGAGGACGGTAGAGTCATGCGTTGGTGCCGTTCTGGGCCGGACGCTTGGTGTCGCTTGTCACGCAGAACGGGAAACCGATGCGTTAGCGGACAGCAGTTCGGGCCAGCTGGGTGGCAGGGAGACAGCCTACCCCCACGTCAGCGTCGGGGGCGGGGGTGGGCCGGGACCACCCTGGGCTGGCCCGGGAGTGTGGGAACCATCAGGGTGGTCTCCTGACTCCTCAGCACGTCTGCTTACACCAACAGCTCAGCCCTGGTGGCGGGGGCCTGTGCCTCGGGGGGCCTGTGCCTCGGGGGGGACAGGGAAGGAAACTGCTCAGCTCATGAGACTCTTCGGTCTCCAGTACAACCCCCAGACCCATGTGGGGCACCGGACGGAGCCCTGCAGGGAAAGGGGTCGGAAGACGCCTCCCTCTACCCTCCCCTGGGGAGTCCGCGGGTGTCGTCAGGGCTCTCTGAACCCGGGGCCCCTTCTGCCTCAACTCCTGACACGCCGCGGAGTGTGTGAGCACCGCCGTTTGCCTTTTCGTTTCCTCTCGGCCAGCCTCCTCGTGATCGCAGCTTGGTGAGGGGAAGTGTGTGAGCCTCCTCATGTGCACACACGCACGCACACGCACACACCCGTGTACACACATCCCCATGTGCACACCAACTCAGCAACAGGTGACCCGGGTAGATGATGCCCACACTCGGGGTGCACCTGCGCTTGGTAATTCAGCTGACCCAGGCCCCACCGTAACTGTTTTTTAAAATTTAAACAATTCAAAATTTCTTCCTGCGAGCTAGGTGAAGTGCCAGTGAAGTCACACGGGTCACCCTGGCATCTCATTTACCCATGAAACTGGACGAGATGGCATTGCTGTGCCCGGTTCGCCAACGAGGCGGGGGCTGTAGGCCGAGGAAGCCCAGTGGCTCGGGAGCCGTGGCCGGGACCCCAGCAGGGGCGCCGAGGGGTCACGTGTGCGCGGCGACCAGACGGCTACGCCTGCACCTGGCTCCGGTGCCACCGCCTGTGCGGCCGAGGGGGATTCCTAGTCGTACTGCGCCTTAGTCCGTGGGACATGGATGCAATAGTGATAGCTACCCAGGGGGTGGTTTGTGGACTGCATGAGTCCACACAAGCTGAGCGCGTTGACCAGTGCCTGGGACCAGGACATCACCATACAGTGCCGGCTGCTGTCGTCACCCGGGGGCCAGTCTTTCTGTCCACTGTCACGTCAACCGCTGGCTTGCGTTCACATTGGTCAAGTTCAAATACAACAAAGTAAGAATTAAACCAATGAATAAAGGCGTGTCGTTGTACTCTCTTCCTTTTTACTAACCTGGTTCCCACAATAACCTCAAAAAGTCAGTGGGCAGAATTTTTTGTATTTTTTGATAAATTGGAAAAACTGAAGCTCCGAGAGCTACGGCGACTGGACCGAGGTAACACAGCTGCTGAGCGGGAGAGGCGGCGGGTTTGCTTCCAGAGCTAATGGTGGTTCTGCTTTATAATCCATCATCCATCCGTCCCTCTGTCCACTCATCTACCCAGCCATCCATCCATCGGATCATCCATCCATCCATCTGTCCAAGCATCCACTATCCATCCACCCATCCATTCACCCATCATCCATCCATCATCATCATCCATCCACCATCCATTCACTCATCCATCCATCCATCCACCCATCATCATCCACCCATCCATCCATATCCATTCATTCAATGTATCCATCCACCCATCATCCATCCGCCCACCACCCATCGGTCCTCCCATCTCTCCATCTGTCCGTCCACCTACCCATCCATCCATCCTCATTTTTCACTCAGATAAGCAAGAGAATACCGAGACCAAATATTTAAAAAATAATGAGGAAATTAGCATATTTATTGAATATTGGCTCAGTGAATTCTTCCTTGTAAGATTATAATGACAAGTAGGTGTTCCTTCCCCTGGGGCCATCTTTATTTTTAACTTGCCTGTGACCTTGGCCACTGCCATGTAGTTTTCCTGAACTTATTCAGGAAGCACATAGATCTAAATGGAATACTATGAGGACTTCCTGCTAGCCAGAGACGGTGTGAAAATCAATTTTAGTATGTAAAAAAATTTTTTTTCAAATTTCATGAAACTTCATGAACTTTTAAAAAATATTTATTTATTTATTTTTAGAGAGGGAATGGAGGGAGAAAGAGAGAGAGAGAGAGAGACATCAATGTTTGATTGCTGGGGGCCATGGCCTACAACCCAGGCATGTGCCTTGATTGGGAATCGAACCTGTGACACTTGGTTCACACCCCGCGCTCAATCCACTGAGCTACTCCAGCCAGGGATAGTATGTAAAAATTTTTAAAAAATATTTTAATTGCCATACACGTTTAATGAATTTAGGAAAACATGTGTAAGGAGCTTTTCTGACCAATGGGGTTTCGGAAGTTCCGCCGGGATGCGGCAAAAGTGGACACCTGCCGGCCCAGCCCGCCACCAACTGCACGGATGCAGAAGGGACGCTCTGGACACGACCCCCGCCCCTGCGGCCCGAGCAGGGAAGCCCCAGGGAGGGGCGGGGCTGGAGGGCCGAGCGAACCCAGCTGTCGGGCCAGCTGTCACGGGAAGATAGGCCGCCGGCGGGACAGGCACTCGGCGTGGCCATCTCACTCCTGGTTCCCACGGATGCTTCCAGGCCTTCGCCTGAAGAAGCCCTCGCTCTGTCTGGGCATCAAGAGCTTTCTGGAAGAAATGCCCGACTGTGAGGCTGCACACAGGCTGCGGCCCGCTGGGCAGATGAGCATGTCTGGCAGACACATCAGCTGGTGTGGGTGACCCACACGCGTCCCAAGAAGGCGGCTGAAGTGACATCAGTATTCCTTCCGCACGCAGGACAGGAGGAGGTGGTGGCTGGAGAGGCGGGGGTGGCGGGCGGATGGGTGGGGCCGACCCTGGTGGCCGAGCCGGACTCTTCCTCGTTCAGATGACCCGGCCGTGAACTCACGTGAAGGGCCCACTGACGATATTTGAGCGTTGTGCAGACACACTTGATACACTTGTGAACAGTGTGCGTGAGAGTTTTCCCCGCCCCGGCGAGAGTGCTGGTTGAGTGGACACAGAGCACCCTGACCCCCTCCTGGACTCGGCGACACCCTCCCTTCGGAAGAGCAGCCTCCGGAGGAGGTGGCAACCTCAACCGTGCCACTGACAGCGCTTTGTTAAGAATTCACTCTCGGGGTCCGCGGTCCCCAGGGCGAGGTGCTGACATGTTTCTGGGAATGTGCACATGCGACTTGGCGTGTTCTGGGTCCTCGTGTGCAGACTGCACGCAGACGCCCGGGAGACAGAAGCACACCCCGAGGCCGGGGCTCTCCGAGTGGGGTCCCCAGCCCAGCAGTGGCCTCCAGGCCCTCGGACTTACGAGAAGTGCCGATCTGCAGGCCTCGTCAAGGATCTGTTGGGAGGGGCTGCTCCAACCTTTCTCCTTCTTTCGATTAGTGTTGCCTGAATCACTAACGGGGTTTTAGTGTAGGGAATGCAGCTCGTGGCTTGGCAGTAGTACGATTGCAGTACGATCGTCCGTCCGAACGTTGCTGGAAATGAGAATGCCGACAGCTATGCTGATACAGAGGGTTTTTTTAATCCTCACCCAAGGACATGTTTGTTGATTTTAGAGAGAGAGGAAGGGACAGAGAGAGAGAGAAACATAGAGAGAAACGTCGATGTGAGAGAGAAACATTCATGGGTTGCCTCAACACGCGCTCTGACTGGGAATTGAACCTGCGACCCTTTGGTGTAGGAGACGATGCTCCAACCAACTGAGCCGCCCGGCCAGGGTGCAGACCGATGCAGAGGATTTGTAAAGTGTCACTCGATCCCTTCTGGTGCGTTCTGTTCTGTGAGTTTTGACAGAAGCCCCGAGCCCTGCGCGCACCCCAGTTGTGACACAGACCCTCACCACCACCCCCGGGGACCGAGTCTGCCCTCCGACTGTCGGGCGGTGAGAGCCGTCTGTGCGATCTCGACGGAGGTCCTCGGTCAGACAGGCAGTTAGCAGACGTCTCCCCAGGGCCGGGGCTCGTCCCCGAGTTCCCTCGGGAAGAGGAGGCCCGGAGTGAGCTACCTGAGGGCCTGGCACGTGTGTCTCTGGGGATACAGGTAGAGCGCCCACGTGAGACGGGGCGGAGCCGGTGTGGGCGGAGCCATTCCAACGAGGGCGCGGCCACCCTCCCCCGTGTGGGCGGAGACACAGAGGCAGGCGGGGAGGGGTTCTGTCTGAGGTGGGACCAGAGCGGCTCCGTGGGCCGGGCATCGTCCTGCAAAGCAAAAGGTCGTGGGTTGGATTCCCAGTCAGGGCACACGCTTGGATTGCGGGTTTGGTCTCTCTCTTTCTTCCTCCCTTCCTCTCTCTCTTAAAAAAAAGATAAATAAAAATATTAAAAAATCACTGGATTAGAGTATTTAGGGTATTATATTCTTACTGAAATAAAAAAAACT
Organism: Phyllostomus discolor; assembly: GCF_004126475.2. Lineage (NCBI taxonomy): Eukaryota > Metazoa > Chordata > Mammalia > Chiroptera > Phyllostomidae > Phyllostomus > Phyllostomus discolor. Next base: position 173,427,099 of record NC_040907.2, on the reverse strand, counting down.
CATTCATTATTCAAATGATTTATTTCATTGTATAATACAATGTATTTATTTTATTTTAACCTTTATTAAACATTAAAATGATTATTAATTATTGAGACTCTTCACATATTTATCTTCTGGTCTCTTGGTTCGTTCTGGAGACGACACAGTGTGACCGTAACTGTGCATCTCTCTGTGAGAACCGGTGGCAGCGGCGGCAGACGCTGCGGGGACAGAGGCCCTGGGCCACGCGGGGCCATCCTATGTCGGCAGGGCCCTGGCCGCTGGGTCCTTCTAACTCGGGGACCGAGAGGAAATGCCCCGAGAGCTCAGCGAGGTGCCCGAGCCAGGCGCACGCGACCCAGCATTCCGGCCCTAGGCAGCCCGCCGCCCGGCACTTTTCCTGGGAACCAGGGATCCGTGAGCGGGTCACGTCACGGCTGGGAAGCTTGGCCGGGGACTTCCCGCGTGACGGGTCCCCTGACTTCTCACGGCAGCCCTCGGGACAGGTGAATGACCGCCATCTGCAGGTGAGGACCTCCAGACCTGCGCTGACCCCAGACCCGGAGGGGCCAAGTGCTGACCCCTGCGCAGACGCCCGGTGGAGGGCTGGCCCTCGGGAGGGGAGTGGTGAGGTGCCCCCGGGCGTGTCCCTCTCCCTGTGGCCTGGAGGGGGACAGACAGGGGAAGTGGGCGGGATCTACCTGCTCAGATGCACCCATAACTGTGCCCGGTGGGGGGGAGAAGAACCCTGGGTGCCCATCCAGGCTGGAGAGCAAACACCCTCTGAACATGGGTGTTTCCTCCCAAAAGCTCATACAATGTTGTTGTCCGTTGCATAATTATCCCTGTGGTTTCAGTATTAAGATATTTCCCATTAAAATAGATTAAAACGAGAGCTTCCAGAAAACCACTGTGCCTCCCCCACCCAGCCTCTGGCTGCTGCTGCTGCCGAGGCAAGGTCCCCCAGCCCTGCCGGCCCCGCCTGCGGAGTTCTGCGGCTGTGCAGCCGCGTTTGGAAGGGCAGACAGGAAAAACCGTTCCACCCTCCTCTTCAGCGTTGCGGGAGCTGAGCGTGCAGCCGACCGGCTTGTCCTGCGTGGCCTTTCCTGCCTCAGCAGGGACGTCCCAGGTCCCGGGCCCCCTCAGTCCCAGCACACGGGGTGCAGGCCAGCCGCAGGGAGGGTGAGGGGAGAGCCCCCCTCTGTGTGGGGGCGGGTCGGGCCCTGCTCCTGAGCCACACCCGTGCACGCAGAGGCCTTGTCTCCGTTCTCCCAGGCACAAGGGCCGCAGGCCCTCTTGGAAGGCAGGCCGGCTGAGACAGGCACAGAGTCCCACGCCCAGGACGGCGAGCGCGTGGGCCACTCGGTTTGGGACTGAGTGAGTGAATGCAGCCGGTTCTGGGCAGAGCTGCTGGTGCCGCGCTGCCGGGCCGGGTCGGATCCGAGTCGTCCTCGTCTACGGTGGCTTCCCCGTCCCCAGTCACCTTCCTTCTAACACTGTGCCGGGTCGCGTTCACAGTGCCCATCCGTGAGGGCACCGCCTGTTCCGCAGCCCCGCCTGCCCTGTGTAGATCGTTCTAGCAACTGTCTGCGCCCTGCCCCCTCTGCGTGCCCTTGCACAGAGCACGGGAGACCTGGGCGTCAGGAGTGACCCGGCGTCACTCCGTCAGCGTGACCCCTTCTGTGGGCAGAGTGTGGGGCTTGCATTTCACCCTCAGTGGGTCCCCCCGACCCCACTTCCCTCTCTGCCCCGACCTTATTTCCTCCCCCCTAATTAAATCTGCTTGTCATTAGCAAACCTGTAATGGTTTAAAGTGTTTATGCCCCCTCCCCAAGAGTCCCCCCAGTTTCTCTGTTCAGGTACAGGCACAGAGCCAAGCCCCGCGCTGTGCTGTCCACTCTCCGCCTGGTCGCCGACTCCGGTGCCTCCCGGAGCTCTGCCCGGAGGAGGGACGCGTCCGATGATCTTTTCAGTAACTGCAGCTCGAACAATGCCTGGCGGGCCCAACTCCCGCGTCCACGCGGGCAGTTTAACCCGTGGGTCATCGTGTTTGTATTTCACTCGCCGGATTGTTAATAGATTTTCTTCATCTGTGCGAGACGTCGCAAATGATGTGCGGAGGCCGGCCAGTCCCCCCAGCGCCAGGCCCCGCCCGGGGCCCACCTGTGCGGACGCGGCGTGAGGAGCTGCCGCCGCGGCTGCCTCCTGACAACATCCCAGCTGCAGACGCGCCGCCGCGATCCTCGGGTGGCCGTTTTAATTATCGGCGCCGGCGATGCCGTAGTAAGTGTGTAATTATGTGTCAGCTTCCTGGCTGCTGGGTACGAAGGGTGGAACCGGCGAGACACCTGTGGAAGTGGCAGACTCATACTCAAACAGTCCGGGACGTGTAACTGGCACTGTCATTACACAGGGAGCGTCTGACCCCGGCTGTCACTTACGCTTCCTTATGCAGATCCGCTCCTGCTGTCTGTCAAAAGAACTCCGTGGGCTGCGGCAGGACGGAGAGGCGACACAATTCTCGGAGCGGAGCGGGCCGCCCTCCCGGCTCGTGGAGCCGCGCTGCCAGCCTGCACAGACCCGGCCGTGGAGGAGGCCGCGGCGGCGCGTCAGCCGAGGCCGCTGCGGGAGACTGAGCCACTTCTGCGGCGGGTGCCACAAACGCAGAACGGGACCCGGACACGCTGCCCAAGAGCCACCAACCCTGCCCGACCACGAGGCCCTGGAAGGGTACGTGCCTCGGTGATCCGCAGGGGTCTTTGTGCAGAAAACGAAATGATCCTTCTAGTTTCAGAGCAACATGTTGAGTCCAAGATTTAAAAAAAAAAATGGAGCTCCTTCTCTCACATGCTCAGGACGGACCCCAAGGCGTGGAGCCGGGTCACGTCATTATTGCACAGATTTGAGCGTCCGGCTGGCCTGGGCCGTGCGATGGCCTCGGACGCTCTGAATTTAACTGAGAAGCTGAAACGCACGTGCCAAGTAAACGACGATAGAGCTAGACTCGAGTGGCTTTCTGAGCAGGCTGGGTGAGGGGGGGAGGGACGCTCCGGCTTCTGCGAACGCACCACCCAGCTGTGCTGGCTCCCGGGACACCGGGCGGCGGGGGCAGGGGGGAGTGCATGTCTGTGCTCCGAAGACCTTGATCACCTGGCACGGAGAAGGAGAGCTGGGGGCCCAAGGTCAAGTCTGCACTCGGGCGGAGACGAACCCCAGGCGGGCCGGGGAAGCCCACGGCGGAGGTCAAGTGAGGGGGTTAAACCAACACGAGGAACTGTGGACACCAAGAAGGACGTTTCTTTAATTTTTAAAATGGTTTCATTTCTCATCACAAACAGAACTTGCGATCACATACACACAACATCGCTCCATCCCCGGGAGACGCGGCGTCTGAAAGGTCTGGGGACACGCACTGCTCGCCGGCTCTGGAACCCGTGCGCTGACCGCGGAGCCACGCCGCTCTGCCGAGGGGCGTCCGTGCACGCCTCTCGCGGCACCTTTGCAAACAAACGCACGCTCACACACGCACGCACACACGCATGCACGCAGGTGGGGGGCGTTTAAACCGGGGTGGACGCTGCGTGTGTTTCCACTTCCAGAGGCAAAGTGGCTGATTTTCTCACCGGCTAACAAAAGCCCTGTTAATCGCCGCGGTGCGTTCAGATTTGAAGGTAATAAACAGGCACATTCGGAATCCTCCAGGATTAATTTGTATTTTATCAGCTGTGCAAAGGGCAGTTTTTTTTACATATCTAGACCGGAGAGGTAGCCTTATTAAGCGTCGGTGGGGAAATAAATTCTGCATACATTTTGGTGGCAAGGTTTTACACAACACCACCTTCCCACCTCAAAAGTAGCCTCGTGCAACCAGGGAAGCAGTTAAGCCTCAGGTCCTCGACAAACACCGTTTTGGAATGTTCCAGCTTATAAATATTTGTGTGCCGGCTGAAGGGAAGGGGTGACAGGAGGTGGCATCCTGGTGCATATTTTATCATGTCGGACATACCGGGGACTTAAGGGGCTTCACGCCGCGTCGTGAGCCTGTTGTGTGAATTGTCAAGCTGTGTCAACAATCCCCTTTCGTTTTCTGATACGGAGCATCTTCAGGCCCCCCGCACGCCTGCCGGGCTGGAGGGGGGCAGGGCGCAGGGGGCAGCACTGGGAGCCCTCTCCCTTGTCCCCCTCGCCCCCACCCCCGCCAGCAGTAGCCGGTGCCCTCGGCGTTGTGGGTCTCAGCCCCACCTTCCCCCTGCGGATCGAGGGCTCACTGGCGCTCCACAGCTCAGGGAAGGGGGCCCTCTGAGAAGAGCCCTTTTCCTACGTGTCAGCAAGGGAAACACAAAGAAAAAGTGTTTCAATAAGCCCCTGCTTGTGGCCGCGCTTCCCCTCGGAGCAAGGACTCGTTCCGGGGGCGGGGGGGCGGCTCGTCCTGCTCCGGCTGAGCGATGCGAAGCGGCCCACTTAAATCAAGGGGCCCGGAGCCCCCGTCGTCCTCAGCGGCGCGATTCCCCCAGTGGGCTGTCCTGCTGTGTGTGAAAGGCCCCCAGGGAGGGGACCCCCGCCCCTGTGTGCAGCGGGGAGCCGTTCTGCCATCTCCAAGGCCTCCCTGCCGGGGCCTCACCGCCGTTCCCGGGACGTGAGCAAACCTCTCGCCCCGGTGGGCGCCGAGCTCCTGCCGGGGAGGCCTGAGCACACTGGTCTCCCGTGACCGGCTCTCCGGGGGCGCGGAATGGGTTCTTCTCTGCTTCTGGCACGTTCCAGGGAGGGGGGCAGGGGACGCCCCGCCCGCTCCGCCCCGGGGGAGAGCGGTCCCAGGGAGAGCGCGGCAGGTGGGTCCATCTCGAAAACTCCCACCCCCTGAATTTAAACTCCCCGGGACTCCAGGCGCCTCCCAGTCTGCACCCCAAATCCCTGAGGTGGGGCCTGGCACACGTTCCGGTCTCTGGAGTCTGCCCCGCTGGGGTTCAGCCCACTTGCCCCTGGGGGGCTTGGGGCGACCCAGCTCTTTTTCCTGGCTCTCCCGGCCTCTTCTGCCCTGGAAAGTTTTCATCTGCAGACGAGGAGCCGCTGCTGCCCGTGGCCCTCCCAGGGAGCCTTGCTGCGTCCCCAGACGCCTGTCCTCTGGAAGCGCCGATGGCCCTCTGACGGGCGAGGTGACCTGCCGAGGAGTCCTGGCCCGAATGCTGGCGGGCATGACGGGCCACGGCGGTGACAAGTGTGAATTGCACGCAGAGCCAGCGGTCTCCGACAGGCGCCGCGGATGTCACCGCTCTGCCAGGAAGCCTGTCCCGCCCCGGCCGGGGCCCCCAGTAATTTACGTTCTCGGGGAGGAACGGCGCTGACGCGGAGTGTTAACTGCGCGTTTGCACTTGTCACCGCGCGGCCGACGGTGACGACACACGGCTGAGTCCGGGCCCAGGCCCTTCACTGTCCTTCGCGGAGAGAGTACAGGCGGAGGGAGGGCTAATGAGGGCAGGTTCTGCGTCTTGGAGGCAAACCCCTGCCCGGCTGCAGGAAAGTGGCCTCTTGCCCCACTGGAGCCTGGGAAGGCTCTTTGTGAGATGAAGAATGTGAAGGGAAAAACAAAAAGAAAGAAAAATAAACCAAACCGAACAGTTCGAGGCAAGCACTCGAGTTTCTCAGCGGCTTCTCGTTTCTCGTCCTCGAAGTCTGGCCCCTGACCGCAGTGTCACGTGGGGGTCGCGCTCTCGTCCCTCTCTCTGCCCCCCTGGTTTTCACCTGCGCCCCCAGCCCCACCGGGGCTCACGCTCCCCCCCCCCCACCCCAGGGCCGTGCCCAGCCGGGAAGAGGCACCTCAGGCTCACGCGGAGCCGGAAGGTGTCCGGGAACCGAGTGGCGCCCGCCGGGCCCAGGCCGCGCGGCGCTGGGGGGCTCTCACCGGGCTGTCCGGAGGCTGGTGTGCCAGAGCCGGCTGTGGGGGAGTCTCGCTAGCCGCTGTGGCACCTTGAAGATTGTCCTCATGCCCTGGCCGGTGTGGCTCAGTGAGTTGAGTGCAGGCAGGCTGTGAACCAGAGGGTCGCCGGTTCAATCCCCAGTCAGGGGACAGGCCTGGGTTGCGGGCCAGGGCCCCAGTAGGGGGTGTGTGAGAGGCAACCACACACTGATGTTTTGCTCCCTCTTTCTCCCTCCCTTCCCTTCTCTCCAAAAATAAAAAAAAAAAAAGATTGCCCTCGAACTGGGGAAGTGGCATAGTTGTGATGTGTTCTGTTCACTTTGTTCTGCTTCCTGCACGCGTGTTCTGTGGGGACCCTCACTTGCGCACTCAGAACGTGCCTGTCCCCGGCCCGTCTCCAGGCCGACGTGCCCCCGGGCTCTGCCAGCTCACTCCATAAACACCATGGTGGCCCGGGACGAATGTCACTGGTGACATCACCAGAACGTCACTAGCAATCAATCGATCTGGACCGTCTCGTCACGGTCAGCCACTCGGAGCTCCCTGAGCCCTCCCCACCTCCCCACCCCCTCCGGGCGCCAGGGCGGCGCTGTCCTCGACCCGGCGGTGGGCCTCCCTCCGGGGCTCCGGAAACCCACACCTTTCCCTGTCCCAGCGCCCGGCCAACTTTTCACCCTTTTCACTCGTTGTGCGTGGGATCGCGTGTGCTGACTTACACGTTCATTTCCGTTTCTGCCTCAGATACTCGGCGTAGCCCTGGTGTATCTAATGGAGGGCGTGAGGCTGGCTCACTCGGTCACGACCCTGGTCGCCTTCCCCTGCCGCTCCCCGAGGTGAGCGTGGCATGCCCCCCCTGCGCTCCTCTGAGCATGGAGACGCCCTCACAGGGACGGGGTGCGAGGGGGGTGCCTTTCCAGCATGGTGCCCCATGGTTGCGGGCCGCCTCCCTGCCTAGGAAGCAGCCACACGCCCGAATGACCCCACGGCACGCCTCCGGTGCCACGCTTGGAGAGAGTGCCCTGTCCCTGGACTTCACCAGCGTGTGGGCACGCCCGGTGCTGGCTGTCCTGGACGGATGTCACCTCCCGGCGGGCCGTCAGCCCCTGAGTGGTGCCGGGAGTGTTATCTTCAGTCTGGGCTGCCTCGGCGTCTATAGTTTATGGCAGCTTGGCCACTGATGTGAACACTTCCTTCTGCCGGCGAAGAAGGTGCCCCCTCTGGGAGGAAGTCCTCGGAGCCCGACAGGCCCGGAGGACCCGAGGTGTCCGCCCCCCTCCCCCGTGTGTCCCTCCCCGCTCGTCCTCCTCCGCCCCTGCCTCCCTCCCTCGGCCCGACCTCCACGCCTGGCTGGGCAGCGAGCACACAGCAAGCGGAGGAGCCTCCTGTTCACTCCGTTCACCTCCAGGCCCGTCCGGCAGAGCCCCGTCCTCTAGACGGAACAATCTCTAGAGTCTGCCCTTCTGTCCAGGGCGGCACGGTCCGTCCCTGAGGGCTGGTCCCCGCCCCCGCGGTCTGCGCGTCTCTGGGGTTGGGTCAGCAGTGGAATCGGACACTGGGTGGGCAGCCACTCACCCTTCACGCCCACCTGGCATGCGGCCCAGCCGCTCCGGGGACTGCCCTCCCATGGGGGGGAGGTGAGGGATAGGCCCCACAGAGCTGTCTTCCCCGCCTTAACCCCGCGCTCTGGGCGATGCCGGGGTCCCTGGCCCTGCACCTCGTGTCCCCACAGTGTCCCCCCCGTGACGGCCTGCTGGCTGCCGACCAGGGCACAGGGTCTGCTGGGTGGGGTGACCCCGAGCCCACTCTCCTCCTCCCCACGCTCCCCATACTGCTGGGCGGCGTGCGGGACTTCACAGGGGTGGGACGGGCTCCGAGCCCGGGTCGTCAGCTCTCTTGTCCCCACAGTTTCCCCAGACCTGGACTCCGGTCCCAACTGCGTCCCTGTCACCAAAGAGCGAAGGCTTCCTCCCGCCACACCCGCTGGAACCTCCCTTTTGCACACGCTCTCTGCTTAAATCAGCCGTGATTCATGGTGAGAGATCCTTCTGTTAGGATATGATTTACTTTTGATTTCATTTTGCATGAGCATAAATTCGAGAAGCCGTCGTGAAAGGTAACACCTTTGTTATTTACCGTTCAGCTCTCCCCTATTCTGCTTAAGAAAGAAATACGTCTGTTTTTCTTGGTGGTTACTGCTGTAAATCGAGCCGGCAGTTTTTGAGCAGCAGGCGCATTAACCGTTGGGTCACTGAAGAGTTCGGGGCGCTGGGAGAGAAGGCGAGGTGACAGAGACACGCGTGGGAGGGGTGGCGCTCTGCCAGGACCGCGTCGGGGGCAGGGGACCGAGTCTCCGGCCCCAGCTCCTCGGAGAGAAGTGGGAACTCACCGGACGAGCCAAGGCGTTCGGCTGGATCAGAGGCTGCACCTGGGTCACTGGGGATCCACCCCACCGTCCCCTCCACCTCTGGGTTCCGGTTTCCTCTACGTTTATCGGCTTCATTTCAGGCGGTTCCCCCCATTTGGCAGGACGCACAGCCACACGCACCATGTCAGAGGTGGGTCACCGTACAGAGGGGCACTGATGTCCCGGGGGCCGGGGCTGGCCCAGGGCCAGTCCGAGGACCCGGGCCTCTCAGTGCCTGGGGTGGGGTGGGGGGAGAGCAGACCCCACAAGAACGGGGGGTTCTGTTCTCGGAACAAGGACTGGTGTGCAAACTCACCGCAAAGGAGACGGCAGGCTTCGTGGGCGGGACACAGGCGGCCGTGACCGAGTCGCGGGCAGGGGGGAGAGTTCCGCTCCACTTGCGTCTCCCAGTCCACGCACCGATTCCGTGGCCCTTTGCTGGGGCAGCCCCTGCGTCTCGTGACGTGGGCAGGAATCGCATCTCCCTAAGTTCTGAAGACACTTGGTTCCGTCACGCACTTCACCTTGGCCAAGACCCCTCTCCATTGGCCCTCGCGGGAACTGGTCAGGGACTGCTGGCACGGGTCACGTCAGCCCCAGGGAGGATGGCGTTTTCTCTCCTGGAGTCTGGGCGCGTGGATTGTTCCGCCTGCCGTTGGAGAGTGAGCATCTCCGTGGGAACCCGCAGGGTGAGTCTCCCGCCTCCTCGGGTTCACCAGCTCAAGAGGAACCAAAGGACCCCTCGTGAGTTGTGTGGGTCCACGTGTCTTCCCGGAGCCCACTGCTCCTCTGTGTCTGCAGACACACACGTAAACACACACACACGTGCACATGCACTCTGTCACCCTTCTAAGCAGATGTGACACAGTGTGACTCTCTAACATTGTGTGCGGCTGCTGTTTCCCACGTCCTGCCGTGCTGTGGTCTTCCCTCCCTCCGTGCGGGAGAGCCGCCTGGCCCCTGCCCGAGAGCGGGATTAATAGTTAATGAAAGCCGAGGGGGAGGACCAGCCTGTGGGGTGTGATCAGAGATTAGTCTTTTAAAACCCGGCTAAACATTTCGTCCTGCTTTATCGGCTCGCCCACCTCCCGCCGGGCCTCCTGCGGAGACCACAGTGGGAGGGCGGGGATCCCGCTCCCCACCTGGGCGGCAGGCCTGGCTCCTGGAGCCCGGGGAGGGCTCGGCCGGGCCCTTCTGCAGCCCAGGGGGCAGCCAGGGCTCTAACCCACGGGGTCCCCTGGGCGTTCCTACCCTTCCTGGAGAAGGGGACCTGGGCTGGCCGAGGGAGCCGGACCAGAAAGGGGGCCGTGCAAACTCCTCCTGGTGGAAGCACCTCAGGCCTGGGGCAGCGGTTGCTGGCAGTACCTGGACCCCTTGGGGAGAACGCAGGCCTTCCGGGGAAGGAACCCCAATACCCTCCCAGCAAAGATGCGCTCTCAGAAGCAACGTGAAAGGCTGTGAACCTGCAACCTCAGGTGAACCTGGAGAGCATTCAGGACACGGGCGGGGCCTGGGGGCATCCCAGCACCTGTCTGGGAGACTAGCGGGTCCGGCTCCAGGCCGCGGAGCCCAGGAGCGGCAGGTGACTCTCCATTCCCTGCGTGACCCTCACATGCAAAGACAGCTGACCCCGTCCCACCGGGAGGCGGTGGTGCGCAAGGGGAGGGACGCTGGGACTGCCCCATGTGGGGTGCACCTAGTTCGGTGGAAAGCAAGGGGAGCCAGCTCCGGCCCTGTGAGCACAGAGGGAACTGGCTGGCCGGCCCCGGGGGTGAACGCGGGTCCCCAGAACACCAGAGACAGGACGCCCATGGCTGCTCTCCAAGCCCGGGCCTCCATCAGGGCGCGGAGGCCGCTGAGGAGGACGCAGCTCCCAGCTGCTGGACTCGGGCCCTGGCGGGCGTGGCCTCTGCCGTCCCGGGGAGGGGGAGGTTTCTGCAGGTCGGTGCTGCTGGGAGGGGCTGGGACAGGGACAGTGGGAGGCCCCAGACGCCCACGGGGTCCCCTGGGAAGGGGTTTTCTTTGGGTCCCCGTGGGAGGGATCGGTTTTCCCTGGAACTCTTGTGCCTTCCTCGTGCACCCGGCTTCAGACCTCCGGCGGCGATGCCCTGAGACCCAGAGGCCCGATGTGTCTCCGTGTGCCAGGGACACAGCCGTCACTCGGCTGCCGGCCGGACCTTCCCCGGGGCCGGCACAGGGACTCAGGCCGGCCCACCATCACATAAGAACCAGCCTGGGGTTGCGCTGTGACCTGCCCAGGGGGCACCCTCTGTGGGGGCCTTGCTGGAAGGCACAGGCCGGAAGGCGGCCTCTGCGGAAGGCACGCAGCCGCGGCCCAGGAGGCAGACCGGGGCAGCGTGGGCTTCGTCGGGTGCGGGGGTGCCCACATCTCTCCTGTGGCCTCACCCACGGCGGGGGGCGGTGGGCGCCCACCTGCCAGTCTGCCTCCTGGTTCCCTTGGGTCACAGGGCGAATGTGCCTCTGGGCGGCGTGGCTGTGGGCGCGTTTTGGTGGCTCCGTGTCCTGTGCTGGTAACCGAGCGGCGCTCCACGGTGGGGCAGGCGCGGCTTCCCCTGCTCCTCCATCCCCTTCCCCCCGCCCCCCCCTCCACTGCACCTCCCACGGGCTCTCTGCATCCACAGACGGACTGACGGACACGGACTCCCGAGGGGCTATCGAGCGATCTGGTCCCACGGGGAAAGAGGAAACGAGAAACTTCGTTTCTGAGCAAGAACACGTCTCGATGACCTGGGCCCACGGATGCCACCCAGGACAACGCAGTGACACGTGTTCTTGGGACGCCGATGGAGACAAGCGGCCGTCACGTGTCACATGTTGGCACTTCGCCTCGACGCGTTTCAAAGGGCTCGGGGCGCGGCCGACGGGGCCACCCCCCCCCCCGCCCCATCCTAAATCACTGGCCTCTATGTGAACCTGCGAGTATTTTTAATTTTGAAAGTATTTAAACCGGCAACACTCGTAAATGAAGTTATGACATTTTGACAGAACGGAGAAGTCACCGAGCAGGACAAATATTTCCATAATGGTTTTGCTTTTCTCATCCCGTTAAAGATCAAGTAATAATATTTTTAATGTTTTTGTAAACATGAGATGTTTTAATGCTTGAAAAATTGCGTCTCATAAATAAGCTTTATTATCTGTCAAAAGGGATGAAAATATAACTTTACATTTCTGTTTTAAAGTAATTTTAGTGCCTATTAGCTATAAAGTAACAGTTATATATAATTTAGAGTATGTAGTCACTCGAAACAGCTTGACACTTTCACACAAACAGAGAACCGTAATAATAGTCTTGGGATTTCATTGGAAGTATGCACCGCCACAGGATATTAAAATAACTTATGGTGCACTGTAATTCTTGTTTTGTATTTGTCCAAGTAGTTGTGAAGCAGGCTGTAAAGTAGTAAAATAAAAGCCGAGGCTGCAACTCCGGCGAAGCCACCGCATTCTTAAAGTTGCAGTCCTCCCTCCAAATTAAGCGTGATTAACCTCGGCGACATTTCTCGGTGTCAGCTTTGATTTTTTAATTTCTGAACACTGTGTTTGGATTCCTCGGCCAGCTCTATTTATCTCCGCTGAGTCTTCGAGACAGTGTAACGGCTTCGGGAAGGGAAAGAGGCCGCGGGTGTGGAGCGGGGAGCCTGCCTGCTCCCCACAAAGAGTCAATTACGTGTTGGTTTTAGGAGCACGTGGGCGCCCAGGACATTTTTGCGGGGCTAAAACAAACAAACAAAAGCAGAGCTCTGGGGGGGGGGGGGGTCTGCCCATTGTTTTAATTTGAGTACATCCAGGAGGTTCATTAGATAGTCGAACAGTGTGAGCCTGCGGATGTTCAGCCCCCGAAATGCGTTACACGGGGTGGATACGTTAATACACGGGGTGGATACATTAAATCCTGTTCCTCTGGCTGGAGGGAGAGGCCAGGCGGGCGGGTGCAGCCTGATTGAAGACACGGCCGGGAGGACTTGGAGCGAGCAGAGTGTCTGTGACTCCTGTAAACCAGATGTGAGGACAGGACGGAACCTCCATAAGAGGGGAAAACCACTCGCGGCGTCATTGGCGGAGCTGACATGTAATTATGCTTGCCTCGTTACGGCATGCCTACCATTATCCTCTGTCTGGCGATGCCTCGCGCCGGGTGCCCTTGCATGGAATGGGAAGGCATTTCTCGAAAGTGCTCCTTAATTGTACTTTTGCATTAATTTCCATTGGCCTTTTGCCCACCGCCGAGGCCTCAGTGTCATCTGGAACAGCCACGTGCAACGCGGAAATGCCTCCACCAGGACTAACCCTACGCCGCGGTGTCACTCCCGAGACAGAGGCCGAGGGGAGGCACGCTTCTGGGGGCTGGCGGTGGGTGCCACGTGTCACCCGCCCGCTGCGATCAGGGCCGCTGGAGGCTCCGGCCCCCGTCCCCCGTGGCTGAAGTGGCGTCCGGGCGGGGAGCAGGGAGCACACAGATGTGCACAACACATTAATGCGAACCTGGAGGAATGTCTTCCCTCCACGAAATGGCCGGCCAGATGTTCACAGATGGCCTTGGAGGGGACCCCCACGGAAGAAACTGGGGGCGGGGGCTCCTGCAGGTCACTTCTGCAGTGATTCCGCCCACTTGATGCGGGAAGGAGCCGCCCGGTCCTTTTCCTCACACGGCGTTCTCCTGCCTGATTAGCTCCTGCCCTCAATTTGCATGCGTGTGCCTCGGGGAAAGCAAAACAACCCGGTCCTATGCGTGTCCTTTGTAGATGATGATGTAGGGGCAGCGGCCGGTCCCAGGTAATGGGTATTAATTAGGAATATTAATTACAGAAGGCTCTGGTGCCCACGGAGATGTCGGTGGTGGTGGGGGGAAGTAAGGCAGAAAAGAAAAGAAGAGGAGGCCATTTCGGAGTTGTTGGCAACATCGCAAATGTAAGAAGTTTTATAAAGAGTGTGAAACTGTAAGGCAAGGAGACTCTGAAAAAATGCACGCATTTCTCCCCGGTGTTCCTGGAAACCAGCAGCCGTGCCGGTCTCTGCACAGGTGTGCAATAAAGCATCGGGATAAACAAAGCAAGATGAATTTATATATTACATTTTTAATTTCAATATGGATTTTTCAATACCTCTAAATAAATCATACGGCCGTGATACACAGGCTCAGGGCACACGGCTTTAAATTTCAATAATAATTTATAATTTCAAAGCACAATATCTCATTCTCCGCAGCGCTCCACGTCCAGAAAAGAGGCGAAATCTGAAAATTACAACGAAATCCCACAGTCGCAAGGTGAGAGGCTCTTCGTTCGTGGAGCAGGTCTGATAAAACGTCCAGGAAAGCGATGCACAGCCTCAGACAGAAGCTTAATAAAGATCGTTATTAATAGCTGTCTCCAGGGAGACACACTCCGATACCTGCCCTTCCTGCCTTTCTGTGGCTCATTTCTAAGGCGGAGGAGGAGCCGCCGCCGCAGTGAGAGCCTTTTCCTGGGGACCCCCGGGCCCCGCACGGGAAGCCAAGGCTCCCAGGGGGGCCCTTTTCCGCTGACAGGGAGACACCCACCTTTGTCACTTGGGGGGGCCCCTCAGCTCAGAAGCAGGTAGCCTTACCTTAGCAAGGTGATCCGTGTGGTACCTGTCCGTCTGCAAAGGCCGTTTCCGTGGAAGGCATTCCCTGGTCAGAGCCGCCGCTGCCGCCCGAAGGGGCGGGCACATTTCGGTGACTCCGGGCTTTGGAAGGAGCCCGTAGCTGAACCTTCCGATGCCCGGGCCGGCGCTGGGGCTGGTGGACTAATGAACTTGTCTGTTGGAGATCGCGCTTCTTCCCCCCAAATTAGGCAGATCCGACGGGTCTGGGTGCGCTCGACATAATTACGAAGATTTTTGAATATCTCTTTTATGAACAGCACAATCCTCTCCAACTCTCCAGTTGAAATGTTATTAACTTGGGCACAGGGGTCTGGTGAGTGGATTTGACATTGACAAAGATGATGAATTGAATTCCTAAGGGGTCGCACAAGTCAGAAACATCCAAAAGTGGTTCATCATTTCTACCCATATATTTTACTAATTGGATGAATCTTTTAATTTGATTTTTTTCCCCTGAAATTCTATCATGTTCCAAGTGATGGGGTGACGGCCCTCCTGGCTCGTCTGCCGTCTGCAGGGACCTGGTGACCCCCCTCCCCTGACTCCAGGAAGCGCGCAGAGCCCGCCGGGCTGATCAGTGGGCTCCAGTCTTGCAGGGGACACGGGGACATTCCCAGTGGACCTGGGTCAGCCGGGTGCCCAGGGCGGTCACTTCCTCCGAGCTGGGGTCCTTGGCATTCTCTCCCGGAGGGTCGCAGCTGGCCCTCGATGCCGCGCTGTCTGTCTGGGACTCTTTCGGTGAAACGTGTCGGATTCAGGGTCCGAGTGACGATGGCGGGAGCTTTCATGCCCCCCCCGTGTCCAAGGACCATCAGGGCACTTGCAGGCTCCGGTCACCGTGTGGACAACCGACATGCAGCCGCTCTCCCCACCTGACCCCACAGGCAGCTTCCGGTCGGCACCAGACAGGCCATCGGGGCCAAGGCAGGCCGGACACTCGGCTGGAGAACGCGCCCCTCCCCGCTAGTTGCCAGCCCAGGTCTGCCAGGGAGGCAACCTGTCTGCTTCTCGACGAGACTGTCGAGGAGCCCCCGTCGTCCTGTGAATGACCTTCGCTCCTTATTGCCCCCGTTCATAAAACCTAGCAAAGCAACCGTGAGACCCAGCCCCAGCCCTGAGTGGACCAGCACGTTTTTGTTTCTCAGGGAGCCAGGGACTCCCACCGGTCCCTCCTGTTACCCCAGGGTGGCTGCGGAGGGCTCAGCGTTAAATGCACTGGAGGGCAGGTCACGGGTTAGGACCGGGGTCCGGGGCGGGGAGTGTGGAGGGCCGGGCCTCGGCCGGGATGGTGAACAGGTGCCCGAGCGACGCCGTTCCCCAGAGGCGCGGCCTCTGCTGGTTCCTGCGAGTCTCCGCACCACGTCGCTGCTGAGGGCGAGCCGGGCCGGCGGTGACAGTAGGAGCTGGTGGGCCCGTCGGGGGCTTCTGTCTCTCTTTATCGTGTCCTTCCAGTGCGCCCTCACACGACTTGGCAGTGAGGCACTCTACCCTGGAAAAGCCGCATTTTTCCTCTCTCTCTCGTCTCCTTCCCCAGGCGGGTTACTAAGCACCGTGGAGGCGGAGACGCCATCCTGTCGCTGTCTGGCGCGTGTGCAGCCAGCTGCAGGGTCTTTACCGCGTGGCCAACCTGCAGGGGAGACCTCGAGTGTCTGTGCGGACCTGGGGGACCCCGGGCATTTTCTTTCTAGGAACTCGGGCCACACAAGAGTTTGTTCTAAGATTTTATTTATGTTCAGAGAGAGGGGAAGGGAGGGAGAAAGAGATGGAGAGAAAGATCGATGTGAGGGGGAAGCATCCATCGGTTGCCTGTCATGTGCGCCCCGACCAGGGGCTGGACCCATGCCAGGCACGTGCCCTGACCGGGAATCGAACTGGCGACTTTTCACTTTGCAGGATAAGGCCCCACCCACTGAGCCACACCGGTCAGGGCCAAAGTGGTATTCTTTGAAAAGCTTCCAACTGTACGTTTCCCCAGATTCTGTTCAGGCTAGGGGCACTTGGAAACTTGCAAACAAAGAATTGTCACAAAAATAAAGTGTTGGTTTTTTTCCCCTACATACAAGTAACCCGTGTTCATTGTAAGACCTGTGGAAGGCAAAGGGCGGTGGTGACCCCGCCCTGGCTGGGTCGCCTCCCCCTGGTCCGTGTTCACCTGCGGGCGCGTTGGTCCCCAAAGCAGAGGCAGGCTCTGTTCTCTTCTGGAACCTGGGGTTAGCACTGGACGGTAGAGGGTGGCCACGTTCCCACGTGAGGGGATGTTCTGAACGTGGGTCTGAGAGACGGAGGAGCTGCCGGTCCCGCGGAGACGGGAGACGAGAGTCACTCAGCCGGCCCCGACACTGGACACTGAGGTGACGGAAAGGTTTTTGCCGTCATACACACTGTTCTGACGGAAGGCGAGGCACGCAGGCCTTTGCCGTCACCTCTGCACGTTCCCTCGGGAAGAGTCTAGGAAGTGGAGCTCCCCGGTCAGAGTTGTGCGCAGCGGAGAACTTTCTGGAAAACTGCATTTCAGGAAGACCGCGTGTGAAAGAGCTCTGCCTTTGGTCATTCACGAAAGCAGCCGTGCCCCCTGATCATTAGCCTCCCTGGGCACTTCGTGTTCCTCAGTCTGTGTGGACTCGATGCCGAAGAAACGATACTTTGTCGTTGTTTTAATTCGCATTTCTGTCACGGCAGAGGTAGAACTCTTCATCGCCACGCATTATCGGCTCCTTGGGGTTCTTCTGCGAGTGGCTGGATTCTGGCCTGGGACTGTTTATCGGTTTGTAGGAGCCTTTCATAGATTAAGGGTATCCTGTTATCAGAGCCTGTGAATGCTCTTCCTCTTGTCGGTCACTCGTTTTATCTCTGCATACAAAGTGTGTCTTTGAAAGTAGCACTGCTTTCCCAGCATCCTTCGCTTACGTGTTCGTAAACACTCCGTCCCTCTCCCCAGGTCAGATATCGCCGATGTTTTCCTCTTCTTTTGTGGTTTAATTTTTCTGTTTTGCTTTAAGAGTTATCACAGATGAATTTTAGTGTTTTCTGAGAAAGAGGACTTGGTTGAATTTTTCTAGTCACTTGAACGGAGGTCGTTTATTGAATTAGACTTTATCCCCTGCTCTGAAATTCACCTTCACATTCGTCCCATGGGCTGAGGGTTCCGTTCTGCCCGTTGGCGGGACTGTCCCCTCGCCTGCGCCTCCCGGTGTTAATCATCGGGACTTCGTGATTCCACAAGCCTCTCTTGTCCGCTCTCTGACAGTTTGGACTCTCCTTCCTTATGGATTTCCAAGATTAATTTTTAGGATCATTTTATGAGGGGCAAATAGTCTATTTGGAGTGCACACAGAACACAGTTGGTTTGCATTTATAACTTAGTTGGGTAAAATTATACATATTCTCCTGTTTGTTATTAATTTTTCTATTAATGGATATGATGAGACTCTTGATTCAAGTCTTCTTGTTTGACCCTTAATAGAGTTTACAGTTGACCTTAAAATTTTTTGTTAAAATCATTCTTTGGTATTCTATACTTTTTGTTTCTATTATGAATGAACTTTTTAAAAATCATATTGCTATCTTTTTATTGCCCCTATGTAGGAAAATATATAAATTTTTATACTTATTTCTATCTCACCTTCACTGACTTATCTAGTTAGTTGTAATAGTTATCATGCTGCATATTACTTTGTCTCCTGGTACAGACTTATCCATGAATTATAATATTTTTTCAACATTCTCCCTATTTTTTCTTGGACTCATTGAATTGGCTAGGAAGATATCAATGTTGCCTATTTTTTAAAAATTTAAAATAAATTGTTATTGTCATTTTATTATGAAGTATGGTAATGTACATTTTCTTATAAAATGAAATGTATATTTTTTCTGTTTATCTGTGCAATTTTAAAGCCATTTATTAAAGTAAATACATATTTTTCACTTTTGCTCTATTGATATATTTAATTACATTTCCTTTGATTCCTGGAATTAAACCATCCTTGCCTTCCTGGAATAATTACTATTCAATCATTTCTAAAATGTGTGTATTTTTTATTTTATTTTAAACTTTGTAGGCTTCTACACAGAGCAGTCTCTCACTGCTCTTGCAGCGTTCGAATGGTCACTGTCTTCCCTCTCTCTTTCTCCAAAAGTGAGCCCTAGCGTTTTCTCTGTGGCACTGGTGCTTTGTGCTTTCACTGCTGTCATCAGAACAAGTGAGGGGACCTGTCGTCACCGGAGGGAAGAGTGAACAGTTGTCCCCCTTCCTTCTCCAGTGCCCCGCCCCCCACCCCAGCTCATCAGACCGCCAATGTCATTCCAGGGTGGCACGGTCTTCGTCCCCACCCACCCCCAGCCGTATCTCGCCACATGCCCGTCCTGCCCATGTGCTTACGTCTTGATTTTAATTACGTTTTGTCGCAGAAGAGTGAGATCCTGCTGCACCTCGTTGTCTGCAAGCTGAGGGTGCAGCACCCCTCCCCCCGCCCCGGGGCTAATCAGTAATGGAAGACACACTCAGAGCCATCGTTAGTTCTCCGCACATCGGTTATGGAGCGTGCATCGAAGCCAGCCTCTCCCGATGGCTTCGGGTGGCGTCCCGAGTTTTCCTTTGTTCGCCGACAAAGCTGCACAGTCCCACGGATGGGCGTGAACGCGGGAGGTTTGCAGTACGGGTGCGTTTCCAGGGACACAAGTGTCTGCTTGCGAGGAAGTGTGAGTTAGTGCGTGGCAGCTCCTGGGAGCTGATGTTCTGGAAGTGTGGGATGACCGCTCCCCCAGAGCATCGTGGGGGACGCCTGCCCCACGTCTGTCCCGGCTCCAGACGTCACCGCGATTCCCGATGTGTCCAGTGTGGGGGAGCAGGACGGGACCGAGTCGTTGCTCCAACCCCAGCCCCTCGCTGTGCGTTTCCTGGTGTGTGAGCCTCCTCCTCCCCAGTTAAGGGTTCACCCGAGTGTTCGTCCTTCACCGGCCACTCGCTCTCCCGCCTGCACACCGGCGGGCGGTGTCAGCGTCTCAGGGGGGCTGATATTTGTCTGTCACATGTGTGATCAGAGAGGTTAATCGTCCGTAGTGTCTTTATTTTGTTGATTGTGCTCATAAGGCATAGCATTTTTAAAAAGTATTACAAGATAAACTCTGTCTCGCCTTTCCTGTCTTGCTTTTGGGTTTGTGGTCTTCCTTGAGAAATGTTTTTCGACCTCACTGTCATCCAAACACTATCTTAAAATCTAGTGTAATATTTAACACATTCATTCATTCATTCATTCGTTGTCAAATGAAACTGGCTAATCGGGCCCGCACACCTCATATTTTAAATTAAATCTCAGATTACAATGAAAGGAAATCGAATAGAGGCCTTAACGAAGGTCTAGATTTTGGATTTGTCGTGTCAATGTTTTTGTCTTTTCACTCATTGGTACCCGATCTATTTATTATGACAGGTATCTCCTCCTGGTTCTCCTGGATCCTGAGCTGAGCCCTGAGCTCACCCGGTCTTGCAGACTTCTGTTCAGTAGTTGAACCGGCGCTCTGACCGGCTCCTGGAGCTGTTTCACAAACGAAGGGTGCCCGGGTGACCCGTGCCCTGAGGTCAGACACGCTTCGGGAGCTGACGTCTGTAGGCACTGCCCCGCACTGGTGTGGTCCGTGGGGGGGTGGGGGGCGAGGGGTGAGAGGCCGCCTTTCACTATCTCTGGAGCAGGTGCACTCGGGATCTCGTGCGGACGGCAGGGTGTGCCTGCCGCGTCTTCCTGGCAGGTTTGCATCGCTTGGGAGAGAGCGCCTGTACACGTGCCTTTCGTCTCTGGTTTCCCCGTGAACAGCTGTGGACTTTCTGGGTGAGCAGCGCCAGGTCTGGTTGTCGTGGCATCGTTTCACCTCCAGAGCGTGACCCCGCTGCTCCCTGCTCCTGCTCCTGGAGGGGTGGAACGAGAGACCGCCTCCACACTACCAACCAGCTCAGGGCGCCTGTAAATCCCCATATAAGGAGCTCACAAACGTGAACCATCTACTGGAGGACAGTTTTCTGAGAACTCGTAATCTTATTTAAGACAGGGCTAACTGTGTTCGGGCTACATCATGGTCCCCACCTGGGTGCTGTCTACGTCATAAGCATATGATAGTTGTGTCGTTAAAACACCCAGAACCTTACTGGACCTCTCCCCTCTGCCCCCTCCCCCACTCTCTCAGTACGAGGTGAGGACGGCAGGCTGCCATCTTTGTGGGGCTCATCACTGGGGAGCCAGAGGGAGTGCAGTGCCCGGGGGTGGGGGCATTGCCTGGGGAATGTGGGGGTGTCTGGGGCGCACCCTCGGATTCCAGCACCTGGAGATTCCATCAGACCCTTAATGCGGCACCACCGAGTTGGCCAGTCCATCGGAAATCCTCACGAAGAGGGACAAGGGTCTCCTAACGCTCTCAGGGAGAGGAGGGAGAGAAAGAAGCAACCGCGTCCGGGTTTTCCCATCAGGAAGTTTCCCGACAGCAATTCGCGGAGTTAGTTTCGTGGGAATAACGGAGGCGGGCGGGGCGACGGGCCGGGAAGCGGGCGGGTTGTCAGCGCGGAGCCGATAAGGGAACCTGTGTGTTTAAAGATACGGGGCTGTCGTCCTCCCGGCCCCGGCCAGATAAAGGAACAGGCGGAGGCGAGCCCGGCTCCCTCCGGGATTCCCGGTGACAACGTAACAGATGACTCCAGATGACAGGGCGAGAGGGGGAAGGAAAGAAATCACATTAACAAACTGTTGTTGACGGTTATAATAAGATTTAAGCAACCAAATAACCGAACCTGAAAGACCAACGTATTTTTCAAGATGATTTAGAAGGGTGCTAACGTGCGGGTGTCGGCGTCGCGGCCGCGTCTGCCCGCGTCTGGGGGTGGGGGGGCTCCGCATCAGACGCGCCGGGTCATCGCGCCTCGTGACGGGGGCGTTTCAGCCCGTGGCCGAATTAGACCGAGCTCCTCAGAGGGTATCTATCGTTGTCTCACAGTGGGTTTCCTCCCCATCGCTGTTGCGGGTTCGGCTTAGACTGGCGAATGTTTCATGAGGGGACTTTGCAGCGTTAGAAATAAAAATCCAGTATCCTTGAAAGGAACTGTTTTTAGAGAGCTCAAAATGGTCTGCTGACTAGACGTGTTTGTCACATCCAACAACATGAGTGACAAAGAGTATTTAGAAAGGCGAAGGTATCGTAATCCTGGATAGCGGGGTCCAGAGACAGGACTATCGGGTATCCCACTCTCTGGCCACTCCGTGCTGGGCAAACGGCTGTGGGAGGGCGCCGGACCCAGGGAGACAAAGGGGCAGGGCTCACACTCCGCCCGGCCGTCGGCGCGAGCGGGAAAACGCCCCCTTCAGCGGGGACGGTCGTCTCGCTGCTGCCTCGATCTGGGTTGTCACCAGCTTTGACGTGACGGAAATTGTGAATGTGTAATACAACCTGGGCTTCATTAGACCGTTTTAATTTGTGAAATTAAATCTGTCTCAAATTTAATCTCAGAGCCGCGGAGTTGTCGTCGGGAATCGGCCCTGGAGCGCAGGCGCTCTGCCCCCCACCCCCTGCCCCCCAGCACCGGTGACGTGTGGCCGCGTCGGTCCTCGTGGGGCCGTGTCCTGGGTGTCTGCAGGACGGCGAGCGGTGTCCCCCGCCCCACGCCACGCCAGGAGCGCCCTCCTTTCACTGCCCCCACCCAAGTGTCACGCCACAGATGTCCCCAGACGTTGCCAAATGTCCCCAGCAGGACAAACTCACCCCGGTTGAGCACCCCCGGGCTAACCTGCGGAGGCATCAGCTGGGCTCTCTGCACCCCCCCCCCCCGCCCCCGGGGGATGAGCCCAGTGCCCGCGCTGCTCCCCGAGGACCTGTCGGCAGGGCCTGGGGGGCTCCGGGTCTGCTGTGGGGGGCCTGGTGGAGGCTCCCGGCTCCCCTGACTGTCCACCGACTCCACCGATCTCCCCCACTCTGTGCCGACTTTTTGCAGCTTTTACTTGCTATGATTTCCCATGTATAGGGGATTTGCCGAAGGAGTGCAGCGGACACGTCCCGTACGCCATCCACCCGGAGTTACTGGCTGCTAACGTTTTGCCCATTTAACTGTGTGTGTGTCTCTCTCCTCCTCTGTTGTGTATATATACACACACACACACACACACACACATGCACATGCATATATACACACATGTCCCTATGTGCAAGCACGCACATCATTATTTTTCCAAACGAATGGAGCGTGACCAGCACTAGCACGCTCCCCTCACTCCTGGACGCGTGCAGCGCATCTCCCAGGGAGCGGTAACACCGACTCACGCTCCGTTGTCGAACCCCGCCCGGTGCCGGGCCGCCGTCTTTGGGGCCCCGGGTCCCTTCTGAGCGGCAGGTCCGACGGCTCGACTTCAGCCTGGCGGGTTCCCCAGACTCGCTTTGACCTGTTGGCCTTGACATTTTTGAAGAGTGGAGGCTGGCTGTGTTCGCAGATGTCTCTCACTGGGGGGCGGGGGGTGCTGGTCCGATGCTTCCTGGGGCTCACCTCCAGAGCTCACAGGAGCACCGCGGAGATCGCGTCTCCTCAGTCCGCCCCGTCAGGGCAGAGGGGAGGCCACTTCGTGCTGACATAGGTGGCAGCCTCGCTGGCCGCGCTGGGGCGGCGGCTGCCCGGCTTCCCTGCTGTAGACGGGCCGTCTCCCTGTTGGCGACAGATGATCTGGGAGAAGGTGCTTTGAGACAAGGACACTGTGGCGGGTTCCCCATCCAGACTCCACCCGTGAGCTTTGCCTTCGCTGCGGAGTCAACGCCTTGGCCTGCAGTACACAGAGGCTGCCGACAGGTGTCCGACCCCGGCGCCGCGGCCCGGGCCCTCGGCGCTGAGGACGAGCCAGCCCCTCCCTCGGGTGTGTCTTCGTCCTTTCACGTCAGCACCGGCCTCTCCCTCTGGCTGCTCGCTCCAAGCAGTGGGTGTGATCCGGTCCTATCACCACTTACCCCGTGGCTCAGAACGCCCCGGATGTGGCCAGCGGGAGCCCATCCAAGCCGCCTCTGGGTTGGACGGACACATCCCCCTCAGTTTCCAAATGCTTTCGGAGTTTGTGGCACAAACTTTGTTCTCCTTGTGCCAGCCCTGGAGTGAGCTGCGTCTCCAAAGAACCCTGGTTATTTTCTGTGGGGAGCATTTTTAACCCCCCACCCCCGGGCTCCCAAGCCCAGTCTTGGGGACGACCCCTGAGTTGTTCTCAGAGAGAAAGAAGGTGCAGGATGCAAGGAGCGAAGGGGGGGGTGTGTGGGGGGGAAGCTGGTCCTCTCTTGAACTGGCCTGGTGCCTTGCGAATGTATTCACTGTCAGGGCCTCGTGGGCGAGTGTACACCACCTGGAGATGTCCTTGCCTCCTGCTTCTCCCAAGAGTCGACTTGGCCATGGCTTGACCAGGGAGTTTTAGCCCCATGGTGCTCGGAAAGACCGCACCCCGGACCCTCCTTCTGTGCTACCAGAGGGAGGAGCCCAGCAGGGGCAACTTGAGCCTCTGCCGCCAGGTGCCAGCGCCTTGGACTTGGCACGGCAGCTGGCTTCTTGCCGGGGGGGGGGGGCGTTCAGAGCTTGGAGGGGGGAGGGCTGGCTGGGGCGCACACCTCACTAACTGTGTTACGATGGCACGAGGCATGGTGAGGTTGACCGGGAACTCCTGGCTCCAGAACACGGCTTGGGGGCCCCAGGAGCCGCTGGCAGCGAGAGAGGAGGGAAGCACGGTGGTCTGCAGAGTCAGGGCGGGGGCGAGGCCGGCCAGTGTGCGCTGGGCCCCGCACGCTGACTCCGGGCGGAGGTGCGCGCTCGGCGGCAGAATCTCGCCGGGTAAACCGTGGGCGGGTTCCAGGAGGCGTCTTCTCCCTCTTTTGTCTGCTCTCGCCCGCCACGGCTTGGGAAGCTGGCAAGCAGTCCGGTTTTGTTCTGAGCCTGCTGGCCGGGGGCCCGTGCCTCTGCTCTCTGCCGGAGCGGCCGGAGCCTGGCAGCACCAGCCAGTGCACCGAGGTAATTCATCAAGCCAGCTCCGCAGTAAGAACTATCACATGTTCAAAGCTGGCTTTCGAACCGATCACTAGGCCAACTATTACAAATGGCCGAGCCAGGGGGTCGATGCCACGGGGGACGCCCCTCGTCACCACACCTTCCTCCTTGTTTCAAACCTCGTGCACACGCGGGTCCTTGCCACCGGCGGCCCTGGACTTCCTAATAAAGAGTTTCCTCCACTGTGACTAGTGACTGAGAAAGTTCAGTCTCAGCTAGAGGACTTTTCCCGATGACATCTCTATATCGGCGCACATGGGCACACCTCCTGGGCACTCGGGAGGAGGGCTCCGTTCCGGGGCGGGTGTGGACGGCCGTGTGTCGGCCCTTCCTGCGGGCCCACGTTCTGCTGGGGGGTGGTGGCGGCGACCCCTGGCTGCGCTCCAAGGACAGGTCCGGCACGGCCGGTCTTTCCAGACCCAAATGGACGTCTCATTGCACTTGAGCCTGTGACTCGGACCTTGAGAAATGACTCGGACGCCAACGAACGTGTCTCGTGACCGTGACCAATTTAATGATGGATCTAAGGTAGCCTAATATTTCAGACGTCGATTCCATGATGAACACCCAATATGGGGTCCATGCTGTGGAGAAGACGGAGGAACGAGTGTGGGTCCATGACAACATGCCCCGATGACGTCACGGATGTACAGGCACCCCGCAGTCTTGCCACGAGCCAGGCACGCTTTTATCGGCCTCATGCACGTTTCGGAAGAGAGAGTAACAGTTACAATGATCCCCAAAACGAAGAGCAGCCATTACGTTGGTAAACTCTCAGAGAAATGTCAGCTTCCTTGTTCATTTATTCATTTATTTAAAATATGTAATCAGAAAAAAATATTTACATCCCACAGTGATGGCCCCGGGATTAAAAAAAAAAATAAGGCTGCAAACAGCCACACTCGGGGACCCGAAGCGTGTGCTGCGGACACTCGTGCTGTGGACACGCGTCCAGCGTTCACACGTGAGGTGTTCACACGAGCGTCCTCAGCCGCTCTGAGCTGATATTAACTCTTTATCAAAGCCACAACCAGCTCCGGCTGAATTAATGAGTTTTTTTCCATGATCGATGCAGCAAGCAGCCGTGTCTCCAAAGAGACAAAATGCCAGCAAAATAATTGCCTAATGGCACTTTATGTCAATTATTTCATTTGTATTTAATTAAAAGCAGTCAAAACAGTTGGCTGAGGCGTAAAAACTCCCTCAGCTCTGTAGTTTTTAACTTGCCTTAAGAGTCTTTGTTGCCGGCTACATAGTTGGCCTTTGGAAATCGTCCGGAATCTACTTCGCGAGGCGACTCTCGCCGATAACGTTCCCGTCGCTGGTCCTTTGGGGAGACGACCTCACAGATGCGTCAGTGTGACATGTGAACAGGGTGGTCTGATCAGGGCTGGGGTCAGGTTCTCGTGCAGCCAGCGGTCCCGGCTGGCCCTGGGTGGCGTCGCAGGGTGGCGGCCGGCGGTGGGGCCCAGCAGGCGTGTCAGTGTTTCTGAGGGGACAACAACTAGGGCACACGAGGCCGGCCGGAGGTAGGGAGGACCGGATTCCCTGTGCGCGCCACCGCAGGAAGAGGACCGGGGGCTGGGGCACCAGCCACTGCCATCATTTTTACCAGCGTGGGAGACAGACGCTTTTTTCCGTTTATTAAAAGTGATCCGTTACTGGAGCACCAAAGACTTCGGGTCATTCCCGTGGGCCTTGTCCCTTTTCCTCCTGCGTCCCTCTTCTGGACGAGGGGCGGTCTCAGGCCAGCGATGCCGTCGGGGGCTGAACACTGGACACGTTTCTTTCCTTCTGAGGTCTGTCTGGGGTTCTTGGTCGCTCGTCCCAACAGCTCTCCCCCCAGTGATGATGGCGGGACCCCGAGGTTTGACTGGTGTCCCTTCTTGGCGTCCCCACTGACAGACGGGGCAAGAGTGGGAAGGACACCTTGTGTTTCCAACGCCGCTGGTCCGGAGGGGACAAACGTCACCGATGTGCAGGCTCCGTGGGCCAGAACTAGGCACCGGGTGGTTCCCACGGCACGTTCCGGAAGCTCGGTCCTAGGGGGACGTGCGGGTGGTGGCCCTCCCCAGTCACCGTCTGCCACGGTGGCCCACTGGAGTGATCACCGTCAGCTGGCGGCATGCCCAGCTTAGCAGCACGGAGCCTTCCGATCTGTGGGTGTGAGGCCTCCCTGGCCTTGAGGTCTTTTAAAAATGCCTTTCAGCGTTGTTTCGTAGACTTCACTGTGTGTGTCTTGCATTTCTTCCTTTCAACTGGTCTCTACCCATGCTCTTCTGTTTGATGCCCTTGTAATCGGGAAGACCCACTGAGTTTCACTCCCAGGCCATTCAGTGATCGGGCATAGGAATACCATCAGTCTTTTCTACACTGATCTCGTCTCCCGAACCTTCAGCCTCGTGCAGGGCTGGTTCACGTTCCGAGTCGAGGGGTGGAGCCAGCATGTGTCACGTCGTCCCAGAAAACTGTCCCCGTGGGGCCCCGTCACCGCCTGGTCCCTGCAGCCGCAGCCAGTATGGGCGGAGCCAGTGAGCAGCCGCCACCACGGGGACACCCACTAAATGGACATTGGGAGTTAGAGCCCACCCCCCAGAGTAGGGGGAGGGGGGTCAGGTGCACACAGCAACTCGCCCCGAGGGTGAGAGTTCTGCACCCGGTCATGACGCCACGTGTGCAAGGGGCTGGGCGACAAGTCTGGTCTCTCGGATCCGGTGAGTCCCGAGGTCGCTGGCCCGGTGGAAGGGCCGCAGGAGGGGAAGAGGTGACGCCCCACGTTGTGCCCGGAGCCTGCACGCATCGCCTCTGCTTCCCAGTGCTGGCGGGCACTTGTTCTTCTGGGGCACCCGTCTCTTCCCTTCCCTCGTGTCGTCCTTCAGGATGCAGTGGTTTAAGGTGTAAAAGGCGGTGGACATCAGATAGGGCTCCCCAGGGCCCGTTCACGCACCCAACCTCGCCCCTAACGAGGGGCCCCAACGTTAGTTACCTCACACCCTCGCTTCCCGTGTGCACCCCGCCCCACGCCCCGCGCCCTGCTCCTCACTGCGGAAACCCGCTCCCCTGGACGGACAGGACACGGGACTCAGCGGACGGCTGGGCTGGGCGTGCACACGGCCGAGTGAATGTGTCGGTTAGTGCGGTTATTCCTCGTGTCTGCACAGACGGTGTTCCTCCGCGGGCCGGGTTCTGGGCCCGCCTTTCCCCCAACTGTCTACTGCCGCTCGAGACCCTCCGTGTCATGCGAGGAGCCGAGGTCCACGCGCTGCGCCCCGGCACAGCGTTCCGCATGCGGACACGCACCCGTTCCCGCCCTTTTCCTGGCCAGGGGTGTCAGGGGGCGTTGCTGGTCTCGTCGTCGGGCGCGGGGCCGCTGGGAACGGACCTTCCCTCACAAGCCCCCACTTGCAGCCCGTTGTGAGCACCCCTCGCGCCCCCCAGGTGTAAGAAGAGTAAGTTCTGTTCTCTCTGTAGTGTGTTCAGCGGGAGAAGTTTATTTTTAATTTTCCCCCCAATGTCCTGACCTCCCCAGCGTTGGACCACCCATTCCGAGGACGCTGCTGGAGGAAAAGTGGCCACGGCGGGGCGGCCCGGGGCTGCCCGTCACTGCGGCGCCCGTCCCGGCCACGCCCAGGTGACCACACCACCTTCCGCTTCTCTGCCCACGAGTCTCCTAGCAACGGAGAGCCTGCGCCTCCTCATTTCCAACGCAGCGACTTCAAACCTCCCTAATCCTTGCGCGCCTTTCGTGATGTCTTTCTGGGAAGCCCTCACCCCGTTGCCTCCTGGATTTCCTGCTTAGGATGCAGGGGCGAAAGTCATTAAACATCAGCAGTAATAGTATTTGCACTGTAATAAAGTGTTAATTACTTTCACATGTTAATGGAGTGGGGGGAGGGAGTTTTTGCTATTGTTACTGTGTCTAAAATAATTTCCATGTGATAATTTTCCAGGATATCAAAAACTGAATAATTATGCACTAATTAGGAAAGTAGGGCCTGCTCTAGGAGTTAAGACGGCATTAATTTTAATGTTTTCACAGCCCTGTAATTGGGGAGCGGGCTGTAAACCGGGGGCCGCCGTGCTGCGCCGAGCCGCGCCTCCTTCAGGAGCCCGGCCTGCGCAGCCCGCCCCCGCGCCGCGGCAGCCCAAGGTCAGCCCAAGTTTGCAGAATCCCTCCGCTCTTCCCGCGGAATGTGCCGGTGCTGAAGCGTGCATCGATCACTCTGACAAGCATTTAACTCTCCAAGAGCCCACGCTCCCACTTCTTAAATTATTAATTGCATTAAATATATTTTCATATTGTGGATGGTTGGCTACGCACCGCTCCCCAGTGGGGAGGGGCTGTCCCCCACAGTGGGGGCCGCTCACCTTGTGCAGCTGCAGGAGACTCGGTGGGGGTGGGGCTGGGTTAAGCCCTCGGAGGGGCGCGCCTGCCAGCCTGGGGGGTCAGGGGAACTGACCTCGGGGGCGGGGGCACTCTTTTCCTCGCGCCTGGCGCCCGCGCTTCCCGGCCTCGTCCGTTTCCCCTTCCGGGGCTGCCCTGCCACCTGGGGGGCCGTCCTCAGGCGAGGGAGGGCGTGTCTTTCCCGTGGATCCTCCGCAGGGACCTTCGCTCCAGTTGCCTGAGAAGCAGCTTGCACCTCTCTGACCTGGGGTCTAGAGAGGGGGCGAAGAGCAGGGGGCGGCGTCCCAAAGGGGATCCCCTGGGGGATAAGACAGGATTCAGGGAGTCACGCTGCCTCTCCAGGAGCCCCCCGAAGTGCCCTCATGCCGTCGCCTGTCTCCCGAGTGGCTCTGCGCTGCTCGCCGGTGGCGCTCACGCTGGGTGCCATTCCCCAGGACCCTCCAGGGCGTGTCCCTCCCAGGGTCTTGCTCTGGAGCGTTTGAAAATGAACGTCTGAGTGTGAAGGGAAGCCCTTCTTCTGAAATTTGAATTTCGGGTTTAGATTAGGGCACAAATAGGAAACTGGGTCAAGCAGATACCTGGGCACGCCTGCCAGGTGCGCCGGATCGGAAGTCTTCCTGCCCGTCGGTGGGTAATGGTCACCGAGCATCTGGCGGGTGGCAGCCCTGCCAGCCCCTGCAGCGGCGTCCCTGGTGATTGTCGCCGGTGCTTGTTGCCTGGCGTGCTCACTCTGGCGCTCATAATCCACCTTCGAGATAATAAGTTCTTGGAAGGCGGATCAGGAGACATGAACCACTATTGTCTTGCTTCCAGCGTCTGGCTCCGCGCCCAGCGAAGAGTGTATAATCAGCAGCTGGCGGTTGGGTGGACGCATGAGTAATGCAGCCAGAGAGAGGTAGGTGAGGACTCTGAGCTCCCTCTCAGAAGGAGGGAGGCCAGTGTGTGGCTTTTATTGTGCGTCACAGGGAAGCCCACCCAGAGCCCCGGGCTTTTTGTCGGCTTTAGGGTCAGTGGGAGGACAACACAGTGAACAGGTCAAAGGCAGGGTGCGGTGTGGGGGCTGCGGGTCCGGTCTCCGAATGGACGGCTGACCTGGAGGACCCGCTGTGGTGCAAAGCCCTGGGTTAGAGTGGGAGAGGGACAGAGGTGTGACCATGTGACATACATACTGAAGAGCAAGCGGCGGTGACGGCCAGGGCCCTGCACCCCGTCTGGGCTGGATGGACAGTGAGGTGCGGGTGCGGTCCAGGGATGCAGTCCGGGACGCGGGGACGCAGGGACGCAGGGATACAGAGCTGCCTTAGTAATGCCCGTGGTTTTGACGCTGTCCCGCCTGACCATCTGACCAGTTTTATGTCCGTCTGTCAAACACCCACACCCGCCCCCCTACTGGGGCCCTGCCGCGCTGGACCGGTGATGATGCTTTGTCCTGCTGGACTGTCCTGCTGACCCTGGGGTCCAGGCACATTTGCCAACACTGTCCCTTTGCCACCCAAGGGCCCGGGTGGCACAACGCAGCGTTGACCAGGCAGCCGCCTGCTGTCCCCACCGCCGTCTGCCTCTGTCCTGGCGACGTGCCTCCTTCCGGAACCACACGCTCACCTTCCTCCACTTCTACAAACAGTCTACTGGGCTGGCCAGGGAGTCCGCGTGGTTTCTTCTGTAAAATAAGAGACACGTTTTTCAGCTTCACCAACGACCTCGTTGACCTGGATCGTCCGAGTGAGTTGGGTCTCTCCTGTGTGGGGGAACGTGGACCGTTCTCAGCGAACGCCTCGACCCGGTCGCCGTCCACTTCCGACTTCCACTGCCCGACCAGCACCGTCCAGCGAGGCGTCTGCAGCGTGGAACGTCGCAGGGCACCTCTGACACGTTCGACCTGTCCCAGCACCTTCTCCACACACTGCACAGATATTTTTTGGTTTCAGCTGTGTTTTTGCTTTTCTTGAAATAATAAGAAACAATGTGCCGGAAATATGTTCGATTGGTCACAGCACCTTGCACAGACAGGGACACATGCTCACCGGGGCACGACCACCGCTCCGCCGCAGACCTTGTGGTTGTGACCCTCGGGTCCCCTGTCCCTGTCCTCTACGTGAGATGGAGGCACCGCACTGTGTCCCCGAGGCAACAGAAGCGGCGAAGGTTGCTTCTAGGCGTGGCTTTCCATGCGTCTTTCTAGAGCCATCATGCACTGCCTCCCAGCTTCCGAGAGCCCTAAAATAAAAGCGTGTTTGTGGGGTGCCGGCACGTGGGCGCAGCGCTGGCCCTCGCGTTGGCCTCGACTGCCTCTGCACCCGGAAACAGGTGGGATCGGGGGGCCCTGCAAAATACGGGCTGCACCTACCCTGGGAGAAGCGCTAGCCTGCTGGGGGCTCCTCGGGGGGCTGCAGACCCCCCACCCCGGGGCCCAGAAATGGTCAGTGACTTTGATTCACGGTGCAAACTGGTCACCGTGGCTGACGGCCAGTCAGGATCCTCAGGCCGCCGCCAACTCGAAGACGCCAGTGGGTCCCAGCACCGAGGGTGCGCTGGCCCGGTGCCTGCCCTGGCTCGCGAGCCCCGGCCGGGAGCACCTGAGGCCCCGCCGGCAGGGCGCGGGGCGCCTTTTTAAGGAACGGCAGGCTGCCAGCCACAGTGAATATGCAAGTGTCCATCTGTTGCTCAAATTAAACACTTTTTCCCGTCCGTTGCCAAAAATTTCTCTAACTATTGTCCAGTGGGCTGGCTTCTCTTTTTGAGGGGGAGGGGGTTAAACAGGTCGTCACGGTTTTGAGGGAGCCCTGGGGTGTGGGGACAGGGGCGCTGCCTGGTGCGGAGCGGACAGAGGTGGGGGTCTGCGTGAGCGCCACGGAAAACACCCCCCCCCCCAGGGACAACATGAGAGCCTCACCCACTGCCGTGTCTTGTCAAAAATCACCCCGAGTCCTGAGAGGCTGTTCTCCTCCTTTATTCTAGAAAGTTCCTGTCGTTCCCCTAGACTTTGGGACTGGGGTCCGCCCCTTGCGACCCCACTTTATCATTGCGCCCACTTTATCATTGCGCGCACACACGCTGGCTGTTACACGTGAGTGCTCTCTTCGCCACACCATGTTCTTAAATCGAATTTTCCGTGTTGTCTTATTTCCACCCCTGCCTGTTGTTTACGGCAGATCTTACCCCCTGAGTCTGTTATCTTCGCCTTCTCCACGGGCAGGTGTGGGCGGACACGGAGTGATCTGGAGTGTGGCCGGGGGCAGTGAGGGGTGTCAAGCGCAAGCCGGGGGTCACGTCTCTGGGTGTGAATGACGGGAAGACGTGGCTGGTCAGGGCAAGGGGCGGAGGGTGAGCTGCACAGAGCCGTGCCCGGGCCTGGTGACGTGAGGGATGCCGTGGTAGGGCGGTGTCCCAGTGACTACCGGGAGGGTCTCCGAGGAGAGCCTGCAGGTCTGCAGGGTGGGGGGGCACCCCGAGGCTGAGTGCTCGGGGTGCGCTCTGGGTCGGGGACCAGGAAGCGCAGACAGGTGGTGGCCAGGCCAGCGCGGAGTCTGGGGACCCTGGCGGGAGTCAGAGCCAGGTGAGGACGGGCACCCACACGTCTCATCGCCCTCCCCCCGCGTGCTCCGGGGTCATAGCCCACGCACGTCATCCTTCTGTTCCTGGTTTTCTGTTGGCCTCCTTTGAGAAAAACGTGCCAGTGCAAACCTCTTCCCTTCCAAACTTTTCTCTCATCGGGCTACTCTCCTTTGGGTAAAAACATTCCCATTCTCTTCTGCACCATTTAGCTTTTTGGAAATGTATATATACTTTTTAAAAAGATTTTATTTATTTATTTTTAAAGAGGGAAGGAAGGGGGAGAGAGAAAGAGAGAGAAACATCCATGTGCAGTTGCTGGGGGCTGTGGCCCGCAACCCAGGCATGTGCCCTGACTGGGAATCGAACCTGCGACACTTTGGTTCACAGCCCACGCTCAATCCACTGAGCTACACCCGCCAGGGCTCATTTTATGTTTTGTAAGTTACACTGCCGGTCCCAAAACCAGCCGGACGTGTTGGCTGGCTCTGTCTTCCCCAGGGCAGTCTGTGTGGCGCTGACATCATCTCTTTCCGAAACGCTCGGAGGAACTCAACCTGAAGCCGGCGGGTCCTGACCGAGGCGCGGGAAGGCTTTGCTGCAGAATTCGGCTGCAGAGTCGGATGCGGGGCTATTCTGATCTTCTGTTTCTCCCTGCGTCAGTTTGGGAGGTGGTCTTTGGAAACAGATTTCTTTTTGTTGTTGTTAGCCGTGTTTTCTAATTCACTGCATCGCTCTCCAGCCTTCTCCGTGACTTTGGCTTCACTTCGCTGACCCTAAACACTGGCGATTTCTCACATTCCTTCCTTGGACCTCTTTGCCTGTTTAGCGCCACGTGACGCCCGAGCGAGCTGCCGCAGCCCCACGGACCCGCTCTCCCGCGAGCTGCTGTGTGTCCATGGGACTTCCGTGACCTCAGCAGATATGCTGCTGCTCGCCTGTTCTGTACTCTGGGCCTTTTCCACCGACCAACACAGGCCCTGGTGTGTTTTACAGCCACGTTATTATAGCCAGTAGCCTCTGTTTCACAGATCAGAAATGTAAAACCAGTGATGGGTATTTAACCAAAGTCCTCAACCAGGCCGCAGTAGATTTAAAAACAGATCGCCAGCTATTTCTGCTTTGTCTTGGAATTGTTCTCGCTGTCAGCGACCCTGTTGAGAAGCCTCGGTACTTAAACCGATAAATTAAAACAACAGTGACGCCCAGGCCAGCAACAGTGACGCCCAGGCCAGCCCCGTGAATTTCCTCCCGCGTGGTTTCCTGCCGGTCTCGGAGTCCCACCGGGACAGGGATCCCGGGGGCTGTGGGATGAGTGTCCGTCCCTGGGACCCACATCCACACCTCCCTCGGCATGCCATCGCTGCCAGGCCTGGCGGCCACCAAAGAGTGGATATTTCCGTCCCCAATCCGACCACGAGGAGACGGAGACTGTGAGAGGTTGGGGGAGGGGCCCAAGGCTGCCTGGACAGGCAGGGACCCCACAGGAGGTCACCCCTCCGTGGGCTTTGCCCCAGAGCTGTGGGCTATACCCCGGTGACACCCCCTCTCCAGCCATTCACTGCTGAGGGCAGATGGTCTCGTCCGTCCTCTGCACAGCGGTGGCCGCCACCCGCCCTGCACCTCCCAGGCACGGAGCTTTGGGGGTGCCGCTGCGGGTTGGGTCCCGACGGTGTTGGAGCCAGGAGGTCCAGCCGGTGGTTCCGACAGTCCTGTCTCTCGGGACGGGGCTCAGGACATCGGCGTCGATTCCGCTGCCCCTCGGCTGGGCTGGCGTGGGCCTGCCTGTCAGGGGTGAGCTGTTACGGCCCCCGCTCGGTGGCTCACCTGGGCGAAGGACGTCCCTCTTCGGTGGCCAAAGTAATTTCTCTCCCACAGAGAAGTTTTCTTTTTTTTAATGGGTAGTAACTCTTCCTGAAGCAGGAAGGGAGGGAGCCAGGCCACGCCCCGTCCCCACCTCACGGGAAAGGCCACACCAGAGACGTGCGGAATAAAGCTGCAGGTTCTCAGCCTCCCAACGTGGCGAGTGCAGCATCACAGACACCCGGGGCCCCCAGATTCCTCGGGGTGTAGATCTTCTCTCTGGCCCCATCAGGGGCTGTCGCAGGACCAGGGGTTTGGAGGGGATCCTGGTTGTTGTCCTTGGATGCTTGCCCGTTGCATCACGCCCATTTCAGTGTCCTGGGGCTGCCCCAGCCACAGGCATTTGTCACCTCTCAGTCTTGGAGGCCGTGAGTCCAAAGTCAAGGCCTCTGATTCCTTGGGCGTCAGCAGGAGGCCCAGCAGGCGTCTGTCCCCCAGTGTGAGGATGACCTCCGGCCCGCCTCCTGCAGTGGCCCCGACACCTGCGGCCCTTGCTAGGTGCTCACCTCCCTCCCGGGCACTTCCCCTCTACACCCCGCCACTGGCGCCGCCCCTCCCCCGGGCTGCTTCCCAAGTGAGGGCAGACCTCGGTGGCAGGGGTGACTCTGAAGACCTTTTTTTCTGCAAGAGATTATTTTTTTTTTCATGGAAAAATAAGGATGGTGAGGTCGAATACATGTGGGCAATGGTGAGTTAAATACCTCAAAAGAAGTTTTTGTTTTTGTTTTTAACTGAAGGATGTCAGGACCTCCACTATGCTAAGGGGCCTTGCGTCTAAGAAGAAAGATAATGTGCTTTCCCACATTATTATTATTATTATTATTATTCCAGCACCGACATCTCCTGGAACGGTGGTGCCGAGGCCCAGGGAGCGGGAGCCGGGCTCCACGTTATCACAGCTCTGGTGACACGGGCCCCAGTTTTGTCTCCGGAGCGGGCCTCCCCCTCTGTGTACAGAGGGGTGACTTCGAGCCGTGAGGGGACAACCTGGGGCCCAGGGGAAGGGATGCTGAGAGCTGGGCCATACCGAGCTTGTCCCAGAGCCGTGGGCGGCCCTGGGCCCTTCGGCAGGATCGGGGGGTACGTCTGTCCGAGGCTCACGGGAGCTGTCCAAGGTCGGTTCTGAAGCTCGGATCCGCTCAGGTGTGGACCGTGTGGGGGTCGAGCCTCTTGCACACGGTGTGGGGGGTGGGGGTGGGAGTTCCTCCGGAAATGCCAGCCGGGTGTGACTCGCCTTTCGCTTCAGCGGGGCTGTTTTCCTTCGCCGACAAGAACGCAGCACCCCATTCCCCGAGGGCTGGGGCAAACCCACCCCACCTGCCCTCCCGCTGCAGCGCGCACACAGCGCCGGGCGACGCCCACCCACACCCCCGCCGCCCTCGGGTGGGAGACAGGGGCGAGGGCACCGAGGACGGACCCCGGGAACCCCAGGAACGGCATTTTTCAACATTTCCTCCTTTTCCTTTTCTCCTGCGCCAATGTCTCTCTGCCGTGGCATTAATTAGGAATTTAGGCAAATGACATGAGCGCCCCAATTTTTTATCTCTGCCAGGAGAACAATCAGGCCGTTAGAAGTAACGAATGGTCCGGGCTCGGGCTGCCTGTTGAAAATTTTCAAGCTACATTATTTCTGACAAGAAAAAAACAAATAATCGTTGTTTTGGCCAATTTTTACCATAAGCCGTGTCAGCGCGAGCAGATGCAGAGGGGCCCGGCCCCCTCCCCGCTGTCATGCCTCATTACGGCGCGCCGGCTCTGGGGGGTCCCCGTCCTCTAGGTAAACAGTTATTTACATGAACCGCGGCATTTTTCTCTGGTGACAGCCCCTAATTGTTCGGGCGGCCGAGGGTGATGTATGAAACACGCGGAGAAAGGCTTCACCTGTGAAACAAATTACTCGAAATTAACTATCCTTTCAAGAGAAAGGCGAAATTTCAAGACGGACAAATGAGACCCTTCCCAGGCACATATGGTAAGTGTTTCAAACACGGCCCCACCGGCCCGCACTCCAGAGGACAATTCCTCATGATGGAGTGGGGACTCGCCGGCGCGCCGGGGGCTCCTGCCTCCGCCAGCGCCTGCCGGCGGCGCGCTCAGAAGGGGTCCTGCTGGGGCTGAGACCGGGCGCCCCCCGGCAGCTGGGGCTACGCGGACCTGCAGCCTCTGCCTCTGCGGTTTAACTCTTTCCAGGGCACGGCCCAGCGCCGGCTCTCCCCGCCAGACCCCCCATTCTCGGTGCCCTGACACGTGGTCTCTGGCAGCGCAAGTGGTCACCGAGTAGGTGCCGAAGCCCACCGATTGGTCACGTGTACACGCCTCCCACCCTGGCCGGGTTGACGTCCCCAGCCCAGGGCAGGGACAGCACGGGGTCCAGCGAAATCAGTCACCAGCACGCGATTATGGGAGGTCACTCCGCTCAGGGTACTGGGCTCCGTGTTAAAGGTCAAGGTCAAATCCCTGCTGCACGGGGCTGGATAGTGTGCCCCCACATTTCACGTCCTACACAGGGCCTGAGAACACAGCCCTTAGGCGGGAACAGCGCCATTTCTGGCGTAATCAGTTCGGAGGAAGCCGTGACAGTTGGCCTGGGATCTTAATCCCGTATGACCGGCATCGGCCACACAGAGAGACCCAAGGCGGGAGGGGAGGCCATGAGAAGATGGAGACCGAGGTGGGGGTGATGGGTCCACAAGACAGGGGACCCCAGGGACGCCTGCAGCCGCCACAAGCGGGGCGAGAGACCCCACCTAGGCACAGCCCGAGCGGGCCGCGTGTCGCTGTGGAAGTAGAATCAAATCAACGCCGTCGACTCTCCGCCCCCGGGAAGTGAGACCGCCACCGACGGGGTCACGCGGGGCTTCCGCCTTTTCCCTGCTTTCACGCCACAGAGACTTTCTGCTCCACAGAAACTGCTTCTGAGCACAGACAAGAGGGAAGTCTTTTCAGGGGACCGTTTCATGAACACAGAAGGTTCGTGACGTCCAAGCCGGATAAAGACACGCAAAGAAACCTGCAAGGCAATTCCGCCTACGGAGGTGATTGCGTCTGACACACGGCATCGCCAAACGGGAAGGGGCACCGCGTTCAAACCTGGGGGCGGCCAGCTCGCAGGTCCGCCGGGCGCGTGCGTGGGGAGCACTCGTGCGTGGGCCCCCTTCCTCCTCGCCACGGCCTTTGACGAAGATGAGGCCTGAGGAGGCTACGTCGCTCGTTACCACGTAACCCGGAGGCAGCGGTGGTGAGAGGCGCGCTTGCGTTTCTCAGAGGCTCTCGGGGATGGCGCACGGCGACGTCGCGGTGGTCCCTGGAAACGAGACTGAGTCACTGCGAGGACCCCTGTACCTGTCACACCTGTCGGAGTGGCCCCAGACCGAACACAGGGCTCTCTTGTTGGACGCAGACCAGGGGCGTGATCGCAGGAAACATTTCGTCCTGGTATTGGAACAAGGGGAAAGGGGGGGCTTCTTCCATGGAAGAGACATTTGCGTGAGGTCATCCGTTCTCCACCTTCCGGGCTGCACTGCGGTCACCTTCGGCGCTGGGGTGCCACAGGAGGACAGTTCCGACGCCTCTGGGGAAAGCCGAGTTAACTTGCAAGACACGTGCAGACGGACTGTGGCAAACGGGCTGAAGGCGATAAAATTAGCGTTGTTTTCAGTTGACACAACTGAACCTTAAAAGAATCAGCTGCCAACGCGTTACACCTACTGAGAAAATTTTAGTGGATGCTTAAACAGTTTTAACTCAAACTTGACTTTTAACTGCCGTGCATAAATGAGTCGATTTTTACTGAACGCGGCGCAACCAAGAACACACAAAATATATACATTCCAGGCAGAATGATATTTGCCATAGCATCAGGAATACAAAAACTGCCGGAATAAAATTACAAAATGTCCTGGAAAAGTATTAACAACTGAAAACTTTGCCAAGGGACAGAAAAAGGCCTCAAGGACTGTGAAGAGTGATGTCCCCGCGAGCGGAGATGGGGCGCCTCGGCTGTGAGCTTGCGCCTCGTTCATCCGCAAATCCAATGCATATCCAATTCCAGTCCCGGGGGGCTCGAGGTGGGACCCACCCAAATGTTGTTAGAGTTCGCCTGGAAGAATAAACGGCTGAGAAGAGCCAGGGACAATTTGAAAAATAAGAATAATGAGCGAGGACTCGACCGACTAGATAATGAAATACTGGAGTGATTAGAACAGTAGGTGCTTGGTGCAGGGATCAGTGAATCAATCGCACAGCAAAGAAATTTCAGAAAGAGACATAAATAACTCAGACATAGCAAAGATGACATCTTAAGGTGGAAGAAAAGGGTGGATTATTCCGTAAATAGTTTGGGGCTCCTAGTTAGGCATTTGGGGGAAAAAAAAGTTAGATTCCTACTTTATAATTATACTAAAAATAAATACCAGAAAGATATTTTAAGCTTAGGGATGGGTCTCTAATTAGCACTAGAAACAAAATTTGTAGAAAAGTGTATCCCGTCTTTCGGTGGCAAAGGCTCTGGAAGGAGTGGAGAAGCATGCATAGAAACCAAGAAAGAAAAGCAGATGAATTTGAATGGATAAGCATGTACTCTCAAGTTTAAAAAAATGACCATGCAAACAAGGTACGAAGAAACTTTGCAAACTGTGTCACAGTGCAAGTGTTAGCATCTCTAGGGTGTAAATGAGCCTTCAAACCACGCAGGAAAAGTGTAGGCCAGAAATCCCCCCGTTGAGGAATGTATCGTCATACACACAGAGCACGCTCTCTCCCGCCTGCCGCCTCACTTGTCTCTGTCCACACACACACACACACACACGCACACACATGCACATGTATTTTTATTTTGGTGGTGTTAACACATTGTACGCGGGAAACGTATTTATACGCTTTACGTTGACTGGTGGTAGAGCGCGATAAAAACTACCTGCAAACAACGTGTTAACATGAAGCCCGGCCAAGGACAATGAATGCAATCGGCACGTCCAGCATCGGGGGCCCGGCTAGGTAAGTTATGGGCTACCAGGCAGTCGGGTGAAGGACGTGGTGTGGGCCACGTGGGGACAGCTCTAACCGGTCCTAGTGAGTGTGAGTCCCGGATAAGGAAGCGTGTGTGTGTGTGTGGGGGGGGGGGATGTGGGGGGCATGTGTGCAGGAGGCGGCTTCCAGTAGGAATAAAATCCATTATTTTCAGTGTCTTCTCGGGGAGCCGGGGCTGGTGGTGGGGGTGGGTAGAAGGCAGGCTACGCAGTTTCCTGATCCGACACACGCATCTAAAATTGTTCAATGGAGCCCTGGCTGGCATAGCTCAGTGGATTGAGCGCGGGCTGCGAACCAAAGCATCGCAGGTTCGATTCCCAGTCAGCGCACATGCCTGGGTTGCAACCACGGCCCCCAGCAACCGCACATTGATGTCTCTCTCTCTCTCTCTCTCCCCCCTCCCTCTCTGAAAGTAAATAAATAAAATCTTAAAAAATTATAAAAACATCATATTCTAAAAAAAATAAAATAAAATTGTTCAATAGAAATTACTGGAGAGAGATTAGAAATAAGTTGACTTTTCTTCTTGACATTTCCCTGTCATGAAAACAACTAACCAAAAAAACCTAATAAATATTAACTTAAAAATAAAATTATAGAAAAATATGCAGGAGATTTAAAAGGGTAGTTAAATAAAAGAGAAGAAAGATAAATAGCGAATAAGTTTAAAATCTCTAAACTTGACTTGCAACGAAGTACAAATAAAAATGAAATAGCGTTTTACTTATAAAACTGCATCTAAAACATCTCACTTATAAACATGTTCTAATGCTAATATCTGATGTCGGGACAGCACAGGCAAACGGGCCCAGTGAAAGGTACGGTTCGCGGTATGGCCTGTCTGTCCGGTGAAAGATTTCACAGGATTTTAAATTCTCCTTTAAGTTTTGTCTTATGGAAATATGGTAATTACAGACGTTAATAGAGATTTGGCTTCAGAGGTGTTTACTGCAGCACCTCTGGTGACAGAAAGAAAGGCGGCCACCAGCTGTCTGTCTGTCCCTTACGACCGCACCTGGAGAGACGGGGCGATCAGCCCGAACTGCGGGAGGGGCTGGGGACCGCGGTCAGCGTGAGACACTCCGCGGGAAACGCAGCCGCAGCGACAGCCCCAGCGGCCAGGGGCCGGGCCTCCCTTCCCCAGTGTGGGTTCTCAGGGGCAACACAGGAGAAGTGCTCCCCGGGTCGCCGTGGGCATTCGTGGGGAGTGGGATTGTGGGAGCTTTTTCTTTTTCTTCTCTTGCTCGTTCCGAAATGCCTGTGATGTAGATTCCGGGGTGAGCTCCAGAGAGTGGGGCGCAGCCTTCGTTCTTGGATTTAGTGAGATGTGACTGCTCGTCTACCCTTTCCAGCACCCCGGGAGCTCCCTCTGCCTGGGAGGCACATCCTGTAAGGACCTGCACCTGGGGGTGGGGCAGAGCGGGACACCCCACGGTTGCCGCAGGCGGCAGAGGTGTGGCGACGGCCTGGAAATCGGGCCGGAGTCTCCCGAGCTCCCGCCTGCACCCTCCGAGCATTCTCTGGTCCTGTCGGAGGCGCACCCTGCAGGGCGGCGAACCCGGGGAGACCGAGTCCTCCACCCAGCACATTCCCCCTGGGGGACCGTGAGGACCGTGTTCGCTGGCCAGGGGACACCGTCTCCCCCCACCCTCAGCTTCAGGAGCAGGGTGCGCCCTAAG
This sequence comes from Phyllostomus discolor, assembly GCF_004126475.2. NCBI lineage: Eukaryota > Metazoa > Chordata > Mammalia > Chiroptera > Phyllostomidae > Phyllostomus > Phyllostomus discolor. The sequence goes on along the minus strand of NC_040907.2, from coordinate 173,386,581 downwards.
AGCAGGGCCGGCGCCCTTGGAGAGGCCCACGGGGAGCCTGGGGTGAAGGTCAGACACCGCAGGTGAGCCACGGGTCCCACAGGGCGGCAGTGAGGAGACACAGCCGTTCTCTGAGCCCCGCTGAGAATTACCCAGTCTGCCCAGGTTTCGTTGGAGGACAGTGCAGGTCCGACCAGGCCTGCAGGGAGTCTTCGGCAAGGAGAGGAGGCTAACAGTGCAGCTCCCTAGCACAGCGCCCGGCACACGGCAGGCGCCCCAAGGCACCCTCTGCGTGTGGACCTGGGGGGGGGGCCTGGGCCCGCCCACAGCGCCTGCCCTCCTGGGCCAGGCTCCTTCTGTCCCGGCCACAGCGGACGCCTCTCTGTCCCCAGAGAGCCTGGACCTCACGCGTGCACGGGCCCCGCCTCGAGGAGTTGTCTCCCAGGCCTTTGTGGGGGCCTCCTTCCCCTCGAAGACTGACCTCCACGTGTAGGTCCCTGTTCTGCAGGTCGCTGCCCCCCGTTGGGGCCTTTCCTCTGTTCCGCTGTCAGTTTTCTGTGTCCACGGAGGGCAGCGGCCATTCCTGGAGCTGAGGCTGTTGCTCCGAGTGCCCAGTGGCTTCCTCCCTTGTCCTGCGCTGCCTCGGGCTCTGGGTTCCTGCGTGCGCCTGCGTGCATTCGGCTTCTGCGTGCGAGCAACTGCACAGAGAGGTGGTGCATCCTGAGACAGCCTGTCTCCCGGTGCGCATCCACACGGGGACATGCACACACATGCACACAGGGACATGCACACATGCACGCAGGGACGTGCACACAAGAACATGAAAACACATCCACACAGGGACACACACAGGGACACACACACACAGGGATATGCACACACATGCATGCACGGACATGTACACACATCCACACATGGACATGCACACACACACAGGCGTGCACACATATCCACAGACAGAGACACACTCAGAGACAGGCACACATGCCCGCAGACACACACGGATACAAATACAATGCACACACACACACATGCATGGACTCCCCTTGCACACATGCAGACATACACAGGCATGTGCACAGAAGACACACATCTGCACACACATCCACACACCAGCGATTTAACAGTGCTGCAACTCCAGGGACCCCCAAAACGAACCTTGCAGGAGCCTGGACCTTGTGGTGAGGCCCCCAGGAGTCTCTCCCACGGGAGGGTCCCCGCAGGGCCACCTCGGACGGGCCATCTCGGTGAGGCTGTCGGAGCACCTGGCGGCCGGCTCGCTCGGCTCCCTGTCAGGAAAGCCGGTGCATTTCCCTGTCTTCGTTCCCGGAGCTCGGGATCTCCCAGCATTTTGCCCGCACAGAGTTGCTGCTGGTTTGTGGAGGGGTGACTGGAAACGGGGTCGGGGGGCACTCGGGGGACGAAGTTCTCGTGTCGTGGAGCTGGTCAGCTCGGCCATCCCGCCTTCCCGTGAGTAGCCGAGGGAGGCCTGCTTTAGCTCCTGTGTCGTTGCTGTTAATTTCATGCCTGACGCTGGGTCCACGCTGAGTCCTTAATCTTGTTAAGAAACACCCACAAAATATTTATTACTGGCAAACTTACTTCATAGGTAATTGCATTGCACTTTTTTTTTATAAAAAAACTTTTATTTTATGCCTTTTTGTGAAATAATTAAAAACATCATTTTCTTTTTGATCTTTTGGGGATTAAAACTATATTTAATCATGCGGTGTTTTTTTTTTTTTATTATTTTTGTTCTGGTGTTGTGGCGAGTGTACCGTGGTTTTTATCTTCTCTTTGTACTTGCAATAACATATTATTTGACCATGAATCACTTTAATGGATTGAAACATAAGCATGTGAATTGAAAAATAGATACATTAGTCAAATCAATAAATAAATATGAAAATATATTTCTACAATGAAAAACCATCTTGGCTACTGTGTCCTCCAACTTGGACAGAGCGCGCTGAAATATATGGCCGTAAAGTATAGCTTGCCATGTCAACTAGCCAGTGCCTGCGGCCGGAGAGGGACTGTGAGCACCGGGGAAGCAGTATTTCATCAACCAAACCATAAAACAGAGACATTACAATGAAGGGATGATGGAGTGTGGCGGGGCGTTTGTGAAATCACCCTTCAGTCGGGGGCTGGAGTGATGCCGCCTTAGACGTCGCAAACGTTCGTGTAATTTGCTTACAAATAGCGGCCTTAACGAGCCGGGGTGCTGGGCCGGCCCGGTGGCGAGCGGACGCGTTTCTCCTGCTGCGGCTGAACCAACTCGGCCGGCTCCCTGTGGCCCAGCTGGGCCCAGTGGGCACAAGCGACGCACCTCGGAGCCCAGGAGCGCAACTCCCCGATCTTCCCCCGGGCGCTGGTCTTCGTTAGTCCATGACTGAACCTCGCCCCCGCCCCTCCGCTGCCGGAAAGCCGGCTGCGCGGGGGTTTAGAGACGTCGGCTCCGGTGCCGTCTTCCTGGGGCGGAATCCTCTGTCGGTCGTAATCAAGTGTTCAATCTCTAATTTCATAAGATAATAAGACGGGCTGCAAGGGTTATTAGGAGTTACATTGTGTGACTTATCAGTTATTTGTCAGGAGAATGTTGGGATGTAATTAACATGCATGCTTCCAACAGATGCAGCTGAGAAACCAGGACTTTGGAGGACTCGCCTTCCTCAGACACGGGCGCCCGGCGCGGTGAGGAGGCCTGCATTTGCATGCATTTACATACCGGCGCGATTCCTCTGTTGCACACGGTATTTGTCAGCGTCTGCAAAGCGCCACCGTGCTCAGACCGAGCAGCGTTCTTTCAAACGTGCAAAACGTGCAGGTTCCAGGGGCGGTGGAGGGGCTCGGACAGCACAGGTGTGACGTCGGGCAGGAGAACCCCAGGTTTAGGGTGGGCGGTGCTCTACAGTTCTTGTCATACCCCCCCAAGTCTCCAGTCATCCCCCCATAAACCACCACCCAGCGCTTCGCTCCTGCACCCCCGCCCAAGGGTGGGGGGCAGTGGATGCCTCCGCTCCCCCCAAGCACCGCCTCTGGAGCCCCGTCCCCTGCCTGACCCCGGGTCCCCGTGGGTCACACAGTCCGAGGCAGAGCGCAGCCTCGGAGTTGCATACCAGCTGGGGGAATGGGGAGGCGGGACGAAGCATTTTAGGTCTCCTCCTCTTCAGGCTCAAGCATTGCTGTTTCGCTGCTCCTGGTCCCTCAGAACGGCCACTCACAGCCAGCCCAGGAGCCCAGCAAGTCCCTCCACCCGGATGCAGATTCCTAACGTATGATTTATTCCCCTCCTCCCTCGAGGCCTGCCCTGGGACCCGCCCCGGGACCTGGGCTCTGGCAAATGGATGCTGGGAGTCGGAGCTCATGTGGGTGCCCAGCCTGGCCCTCCCTGGGCTGTGGGGGAGGCCAGGGTGCCCTTCACGGGGGAGCTGAGTCTCAGGTGCTGAGGTGGGACCCTCAGGTGCATGCTCCGAGCCTGAGCCGGCATCGCTGCTGAGCCACGGGGAGCGTGGCTCTGGGGACCCCCAGGGGAGCCTTCACATGGCCTCTGTCCTCACGCACAGGAGCTGGCAACTGGAGGGGGCACCGGAGCCCCTGAGGAGAGCCTCCGGAGCCACCCTCCTGCCCGCCGCCCAGCGACCAGCGCAGGAGAGGTGCGCTGGGGGGGAGGGGGGCGTGGGGGTCCTCTTACTGCCCCAGAGGCAGCTGTGCTGATTCCAATGTGCGTTTTTTATGAAACGTTTTATTCGGGGCAACTGGTTGACCCTGAGTCTGCTTCCCCCCCTTTCTCTCCTGTATTCTTGGGTTTACTCTCTTCCCAGTTGGTTTTGGTTAGAAGGCAGCCCACCCACACAGGCAGGTTGCAGAGATGGGAGAGCAAAAGTCACAAACAATTCGGAGTAATTGTGGTGAAGGCTTTGTTCGGCATCTGCCAAGGCTGACTGTGCGAGCACGTGATGTTTGGAATGAATCGTTTCAGCTTTTTCTTTTCAACTGATTTTTTTTTGGGGGGGCGGGCGGGGGGAGGGAGTACACAGGAATGTATCCAAATAAATATTATTTTTGAATCGCAGACATGTTAGCGCTATTTAAACGCCATTTGGGGAATGATGTATGCACATAAACATTTAAAATAATGCCAGTAAAAATTACAGCGACTCTCGGTCCAGACCACCCCGCGCCAGCCAGCGCGGGCTGACTTCGCGCACAGAGCCGTATCTGGGTGCACGTGAGGCTCGATTTAATGCCTCGACCTCCACATGCTGTTGTCATTAAAGCCACTAATAAACGTGATTGGATTTTTGATGCAGTAAACTGTTTATTGTCCTGGCGCCGCGTTCTTCTCAGGGGCCAGCAGAGGGGCGTTCCCGCGCCAAGAGCTCCTTCCGCTCACGGGCCAGTCGGACGTGCACGCCGGCTGCATTTCTTGTGTCTGTGTCCTCGTGGCCTGAGCGTGAAAACTTTATTGCTCATTATCTACTGGGCTGTGATGAAGTGACAGATGATTTACGGGGAGCCGAAAACCGCGTTTCGACGGCGAACGTTTTTACCCTCGGTGCTGCGGCCCCGCCAGCCTCCTCTCACTGCCCAGGCGGCGCATCGGGGGAGAGCCCGCTGCCGGTGGGGCCGGCGTGCTCCCTGGGACAGGTCCCCCTTTCGGGTCGCACTCTGTTCCTAATTTGACTCAATTCCCCTTTGTTGCTTAAAAATTCAATTTGTTTAATTGAGCTGCTGGACAATAAAATCTGAATTCCATGCATTTTAACCATTCGTATTAAATTTCTCTCTGTATAGTACTTTTATTAATGCGCTTTACAGGCGGAGGCTTAATTTAAATTTGGTGACCTCACAAGCTTATAAACAGACCCGGTTTTTTTCCCCCCTCCGCAAACCTAAATTAAAATGAATGCATACAAACCAAGGGGAGAGTCGTGATTTCTTCACCGAGTTTAATAAGTCCAGGGAAGGCAAGTGCTGGGTACAGGAGTGCAGACCCTGCAGGTGTGTGTGTGTGTTTTTTCTGTGTGTGTTTTCATATTTAAATTTTTTTTTAGATTTTATTTATTTATTTTTTTAGAGCAGGGAAGGGAGGGAGAAACAGAGAGAAACATCAGTGTGTGGTTGCCTCTCATGTGGCCCCCACTGGGGACCTGGCCTGCAACCCAGGCATGTACCCTGACTGGGAATCGA
>NC_040907.2:173306406-173376406 GCF_004126475.2 Phyllostomus discolor | reverse complement strand
CGTCCGTAAAAGTGCAAGACCCCCCCACCCCCTGGGGAGACACGGGGGGACAGGGAGGGGCCCCGACGAGGCTTTAAGTGCAGGGGTTCACGGGCCCCCAAGCTCCTCAGCAGACAGGGTGGGAAAATGGACATTTCCGTCATGCTGATAGGTTTGTGACATTCAGGGGGTGAGAGCCAAAGAGAACAAAAATCTGTTACCGTTTCCACGGGACGTGAAGCCACCTCTCAGATGTCCCCGGAGCACAAAACAGAAGACACCGGGGTGGGGGCGGCTGGGGAAGCAGGAAGGCGGCACCCACCCTCCCCCAAGGCCCCCCCCCACAAGCGTGGGGCTCCCCAGGAGGTGCCTCGTGGCTTTCGTCTGAGCCCGGGGGCCCAGTCGAGCTCACGGCAGACTGGTCGATTTCAGTGAATGCTGAAAATCAGCTCAAGCCCATTCTGGGGAGAAACAGCCCTTCCCTGATCCTCCCTAGTAACGGTCCGCAACGCGAGCGGCGGTCTCTCCCCGCCTCGGGCCCCTCGGCTGCGTGAGCCAGTCCCCCGATGGGCTGGAGCTGGCATCGCCACCCTGGAAATTAAATGCTGCTGTTTAAAACTTCATTTTTATTAGGAGAACTTGACATCAATAATTTTATACCTTTGATTAAATAACTAAAAATACATTATTATTGGGTTAATAATTACTCTAGGTGCGTTCCGGTTTTCGGCCGTTTCGCTGCGTTATTATGGCACGGAAGCAAAATTCCACTCATATATTTGACTTAAATGGCGGCCTTCGGGGATTTGAATCAGAAATGATAAGTTCCGCTGCAATTTACATGTTAAGTTCCGTAACCCCGGGATAGTTCAGCCATTTGTTAAAAAAACAGTGGGCGGCCCGTGGTGCGGTTTTCAATGAATAATTTTATTTTACATCCCGCACTAGGTCCGGCTGAATGTTTCATTACATTAACATTTCACCGAGTGACACAAACCTCGTAATTAAAAAAGCGTTGACGTTTTACGGAGTGCCGGATCATGTTTGAAAACACGGGTCTGTTCCTCCACAGCGTGGCTGGGCCAGGACGAGAGACACTCTGTCACATCACATCTTCAGACATGCTTTTCCATTGACATTTTTTAAGCCTCGGCATCCCCCCACCCCACCCCGTTCCCCGACGAGGGACCTGAAGGAATTCAGTGGCAATGAGGAATTACGTGATTACTTCGCACCTGACGCGGGGAAGGTGCTCCGAACTCGCTTCCTGGTGGTTTCACGTTTCCGCACCCTGATTCATTTCTTTTGGATGCTTTCTATTATTTTAAAACAGCACTGTTTACGGCGGTCGCCTTGTTCCTCTGCTGTGTCTTTAATTAGCAGGGCTTCCGCGGCGCGTCCTGGGACGGGGAAGGAGAGCGGCATTCTCAGAGCGGCTGGCTGCCTGCCTCCTCCCGCCACGAGCCGCAGAATTACCCATGCCACCCGAGATCCCAAAATACCCATCTTGCCCACGGGCACCCGTAGGGTCTGCCGTGTACTGACATTATTCTTAGACACTCTGCCTGGGACTTCGAGGAACGGTGTCCCAGCAACGGCCAATCGGTATCCACCTATGATCCGGGGCCGCCCTAGACACTGGGATGGGGACGGGCACTCTGGGAAGCGCTGGGGAGAAAATGCAGTGCCGTGTGCGTTCAAAGAGGCAGCCCACAGTGCCACCCGGCCCTTCCCAGGTGGCGGGTGCTCCCGGAGCCTGGGAGAGCGGTGTGCAGGCTCAGAGACCTGCCTGCCGGGTGGAATGGCCCTGCTCCGTGGACGGAGGACGTGCTGCTGTCCCCACCCTCGGGGGACAGACAGTGGGTGTTTCCCGGTGTGGAGAAACCCAGACCCTTTGCGTCCGGTAGCTCTCCGCGGACGGGGCTGGCTTTCTTGCTTTGTGTTTGCCCGTGCACGGGTGCTGTGAGGAAGGTCTTTTTTTTTCCCCCTTGAACACAGTCTGAATTGTTAGTACATCTGGCCCGGGGCTTTTCAAAGGGAAAATAGGCATGCACATTTACATCCACAGACAGACGCCCAGAGCAACGCGAGCCGGCTCTGGGCGGCCGAGCGCCGGGCCAGGCTCCTCTCCTCCGGCGCACGCAGGCTCGACCCCTCGGCTCCTCCAGGCCGCTCCCCACCCGCTGCCCCCCAACCGGACGGTGCACTCACAGGGAAGTCACACATGTTAGGGAGTCGCGGGCTCGCGCCCCTGGAAGCACCTGCAGGGGGAGATGCATGGAGAGGCCTGAGACCCTCTCTTACACCAAAAGGTAAAAGGACCCATGTGGCACACACCCGGTGGCAGGAAGAAGAAAGAAAGGGACCAAGGTCCGATCCCATGCCTCACTTCCTGCCCGCCCACCCATCCGTCTCTCGGGGGTGCTGGTGGTGAGCCGGGAACCCTTTGTGGGGGGCATTGTCCCACAGGGGTCCAGCCCCCCGGGGAGGAGCGCTGCCTGGCCACGCCCGGCAGGCAGCTCGCTCGGCTCCCTGTCTGAGACGCCCCCCTCAAGGGGACGGGCTCCATGGAAAAGCCTCAAAACTACAGTTTTCTGAAACCAGCGGGGTGAATGAAGGGAAGCCTGTGTGTGTGGCACAGAGCGTCAGAGCTGACCGGAAGCGAGGCGTTGTCCCCAGCGGTCACCGTGGGCCCCACCTGGACCAGCCCCCACATGGCACAGACGCTCCCACAAGCAGGTCCTGGGCCCCGAGGGGCGCTGGCCGGTCTCTCCCTCTGCGTCCAGCAGGGCTCGGGGGCGGAGGGCGGCTTCACGGGGAGCGTCTCCAGGAGACGGTGGCGCCCCAATCCCACACCTGTCCCCTGTGCTGTCAGAGTGACCGCTCCGTGGCAGCCGAGATGGGCAAGGGGCGCTCAGGACGGACGCAGACTTTTCCCTTAGGGCATCGTCTAACCCATTTACGTTTCTCACAGCGCAAGGTCTTCTCCACTTGAAAACTCTTTCTCTTCTTTTTTCTTGTTTTCTCCACATGCGGTATTTCGGGTGGATTTCCAGGGACAGGAGGAGTCGGTGGTGTCCCCTGAATTCACGCCCAACAGGGGTGGGGCAGCCAGCTCCTGCTGTCCGGCCCGTGCCTGGCACCCCGCCGTCCTCAGCATCGGCCCTGGCAACAGGCTCTGTCCCTTAAGGGGCCTGGGGGGACCATGAAAGCTCGAACCTCTTGACACAACGCAGATTTGGTGACATTTTCCGGAACGTCCTTGAGGGAGCAAGTCCCGCCTTCGGCAGAGTCACGGACACGAGTCAGTGTGCGCGGGGCTGGTAGCCCGAGCTCCGCCCCAGCCTTCGGGCAGACGCCGGTTCCCGGGGCTGTGGGCTGTCCCTCCCGCTGCCCCCGGGGTTGCCGTCCTGAGCACCCCTCCCACCCGCACAGGGGCCACTCGGGGGAGAGAGGAGGAGGCAGGACTTTGGCTGCTCGCGTGCTGGCCGCCTCGGGGGTATTTTTTGAAATTGCTCTTGATAATAAAAAAAGAACTCCGTTGGCCGACAAGCCACAACAATCAACAAGGACACTGTAGAGCCCTTCTGTCTGCACTAAATGTGGGCTCCGTTTGGGACGCGGGGTGCTCCTGGGGACAGCCTCCTTCTGGCCCACGGTTCCCTCTTTTTCTGCTGGGACGCGCGCCCTGCCCCGGCGCGGGGAATGAAACAAACCCCACAGGCAGCAATGCCGCCCCCTCCCCCGCTGCCCGGGGAGCCTGCCGTCCTTCCGGGGACACGCCGACGGCCCATGCGGTTCCAGAAAAATCTCCACAAATGTTTGCATCTCGTCGGACCTATTTTCCTGGTTCAGCGTGTGTGGAATATCTAGCTGGGGCGGCGAACAGCCCCCGTAAATAATACGTGATTGTCCCCCCCCACACACACCCCTGAGAGGCTTTTCTCCGGAGTCGCGGCGCCTGGTGTGGGAGACCCGCGCGGCTTTGCCAGCGGGACAAGGACACGGGCAGAAGGGAGAGCAAGTTCATTCAAACATCCGTGGGCGCCACTCGGGACAGCACAGCCTCTCTGTCTCGTCGGTGTTTACACCGAGCGTGGGCCGGTCCCGCAGGCGTGGGGACACAGGTGGTGGTGGTGTCTTCGAGGGAGAATAACCCTTGCACCGCCGTGTCCACGGTCAGGGCCCCCCCGCCCCCGCCCAGCCCCGGCCGAGACGGCCTCTGTGCAGGGAGACATTTCCGTTCAGTTTGGCTGACTAGGAGTTTTTTTTTTTAAACAACAAAAATATGTCTGTAGCTTCATTGTATGTCTTTGCCGTGAAAACAAAAACCCTCCCGAGCAGAAGAGGTCTCTCCGCCTGTTGTTTTGAAACAGTTTCGGTTCCGCGGTTTTCTCGAGGCCGGGGGCCCGGCCCGGCCCCCCCACCCCGTTTTCCCCCAGGCTAACAATTTTATATCCAAAGTAAATCTAGCTAAAATTAAGCAACAGAGCACACAGCTGCCCTGACTCGGGGCCCACAGATGTTACCAAAATCTGATTAAAAAGCCCTTAATCTCCTGCTGCACCTTTTCATTAGTGTGATAACCATTTTTGCCAAATATCTAACAGAAGGGGGACCGGGGGCAGGAGAGGAGGGGGTCCGGGGTGTCGGGATGGCCGCGCGCGCCCGTGGACCCTGGCGGGGAAATTGAGGAGTTGAGGTAATCCATGTGCTGAAATATTTTTGCTTCTTTTTCTAGAAAATGTGCAATTTGGTCAGGCAGAAAAAATTGAACCGAGCCTTCCAAGCAATAAATCACCACGTTGCCGGTGACATTCATACAATGCGGATATAGTGTTAACTGTAGGAGTCGGGCGGCCCCCCTGCACCCAGCCTGTCCCTAGGAGGTGACCTTGCGGCGGTGCGGTAATCAATCATCCTGGCGTAGGACACACTGTTTTTGTTTAATATTACACTATTGGAATATATAGTAAACAAAGTGTAGAGGAAATTTGGAGAGTGAGCCCCGCGTAAGGGAGGCTGGGATGTGCAGGCTGCCCTTGGAGGTGCACCCCGTACCCCACACACACCCTGCACCCCCCCACGCAGCCCGCACCCCCCCACGTGCAGCCTGCACCCCACATGCAGCCTGCACCCCCCACACAGCCTGCACCCCACATGTGGCCTGCACCCCATGAACGGCAGTGGGGTCCCCAGGTTCGTGGCCCCGGACCTCGGCTCACCTGCCCCTCCGAGATGCTGATCCCGGTCCAGAGCCCCGGCGCGTGGAGACGAGTTAACATTTTAAGGGCAGTGAAACCGGGAGTCTGTAGCCACCAGACACACAGTATGACACAGCCTTCACTGGAACGGAGCCCCCAGCCCCACGGCTTTCTATTTTTTCCCCTTCATACCTCCCCTCAGTATTTTTCTCACCAAAATGCTCGGAAAGGAGGCGGTCTGATGGCAGACATGCAGAGGCAGACACCCCTCACGGAGAGTCCCCACGCCCCGAAACAGTCTGGCCGGGAAATGCCGGTGTTCTGCTCGCTGACACAGCCCAGCTCCTCCGGGCCCCCGAACCCATTGTTGTAACGTGGGAACACGGGCCCGTACAAACTGGCCGGGCTGTTGCTTTCACTGTGGCCCCGGCCTGGGATCCGGGCTGCCCCCAGCATGCACTGCTCCCCACGAGCCCACGTTTCACCGAGGTTTTCAAAGGGAACAAAGCTTTAACGACCTGCTAAAAGCCACAGGGCGCCCTTGTCTTCTCAGCCACGCGGCGTGTCCTCCAGGTGCGAGGCTCCTGCGGGCAGGAAGTCGCCAAGTGCATATACCCCACGTGCCCGGAACAGGCCAGCCCACAGAGGCCGAGGTCCTGGAGTGGGGTCCGTGTGGGACGCAGCCTCGGGAGGACCGCAGCCCCGGGGGGGGTGGGGAGCAGGACTCGGGGTGCGCATCCGCGCTGGGCTTTCCACGGCCCACTGCCGGGGCGCGTTCTAGTTCACACCACATCCAGGCGTCTGCTCCCCAACATGCCGGGTCCCCCCTGGTTTTCATGGGAAATCGGCAAGTCAGAAACAGTCGGGTGGTTTTTACAATGTGAGTTCTGGGGCCTCTCAGTGAGCGTGACAGTCACACAAGCCACGGGAAACGGTGGCAGAGCGTTTAAAATCGACGTTGTGAAATGTGTCCGGAAGGGCGGCAGCCCTGCGCCTCCCACCTGGGCACGGGGCTCACTCCAGTCGCTGGGAGTGAGGCGGCGGCGGGGGGGGGGGGGGGCGGGGGGGGCGCGACACGTCCAGGTTCTTCTCGGACCTGGCACTGCCACAGCGCCCTCGCCGCCGGCGGGGCGGGGGCCAGCAAGCCCCTTTCTGCACCAGCCCCAGCGGTGGGGGAGGCCGGTTCTGACGGCCGCCGCCAGGTGCGGGGCCCGTGTCCACGTGCACAAGGGCAGGCGGTCGGGGCAGCTTCGGACGGCGAGTCTCCCAGGACGGCGTGTGTGCAGCCGGCCTCCGCCCAGCCGGGAGGGAGCCGCACCTCATTTCCCACCCAGCATCCTTGGGCGAACAGCAGCACACGCAGCAGCTCAGCCCGCGGGGGGAGGGGCGGAGGAACCGGCAACAGGGATAAATGATGCCTGTCTGAGACCAAAATTGCCTCTGGGAAGCAAGGACAGGGGCTGGGAGCCGAAGGAGATGTGTGAGAAGCACCGACACTCACACCCCACACCCGCACTCACGTGCACTCACACATGCTCACGCCCCCCCCGCACCCGTGTGTCTGTACACACACACACACACACACACACACACCAATGGCCGACCCCAGGTGGAGCAGTGTTCCTGCCGCAAAGCACCTGGCGCCCGGCTGCAGGTTGCTCCCAGGTACAGGAGGAATCGGGGCTCCCGGCCAGGGCCGGAGAAGGCCCAGCAGACATGAGCGGCCCCTCCTTTTCCTCCTTTGGGGGTAACCGGGGAGGCCCAGCAGCAGAGCTGCCTGGCTCTGTTCATTCCAAACATTAAAAAAAAAAACACCGGGGGTCCGCAAACGTGGCATTCCAGATCGTCTTTGAGGAGAGAAACTGCAGCCCACGAAACGTTACCAACTTTTAAAAAGCCAAGCCCCCCTTGGGAAGCTCCGTCACTGGGAGGCGGCGGGCTCGACTTCTTCCTCCTGCAGAAACAGGTGCCGTGTGCCGGGCGTCACGGTGGGGGCGGGCGTGCGCCCGTCTGGGGCTCTGCTCCGCCGTGAGCGGTGGCTGTGGACAGTATGTCATCCTGCTGCCCACGGCACCTCCTGGCCGCGGCTCCGAGCCCTCCCGGGCAGCGGTTCAGGGGCTCAGGGTGCAGCTCTGTCCTTCCAGAGCTGCCACTGTGCCCACAGAGGGGGCGAGCGGAGAGCAAGGGGTCTTAATGTGTGGCAAGAGATCTACAGACAACCGGATCCAATTTGCATAGCTTTAGCTGTGCTAACATTCCGGTCTCTAAAGGATACACGCAAAAAAAAAAAAAAAAAGAAAAAGAAAAAGAAAAAAAAAGAAAAGAAAGAAATGGTCTATCTTTGTGTGTTTAATTATCTGATTTTTAACTAGCTAAGTTATAATGGCTGCATTGAGCATTTAAAATATTTTGGGCAAAACAGTGTTTTTCAAATTGCTGATCAGAAAATTATTTGAGCACATGAATAAAAAACAAAAATAACACCATAGAAACTCAATCTCTGGCACAGTTAAAATGAGAGGTGACATACATTATCCACTTGTTGTGATTCCGTTCGATCCACCGACAGTCCCCCAAGTCCCAAATAGAGATGTGTTTACGTAGTCTTGAGAAACAGAAAGTTAAGGTCTGAGGCAGAATATCATGTTGTCTTATTAAAGGGATATGCCTGTCCTTCATAGTTAAAACTGCACAGCGATCACTTGAAGGGCTAACCTTCTGTTTAGCAAGGAGCATCAAACTGTAAGATTCATTGTTTAGCCTGCCTGTTCCCCGCAAACAACAAGAAAGGAGTGTCTATAAAAAATGTATTGTTTTCAACCTTATGGGGAGAGACAAACGTTATTCTTCAAATTTGCTTTTGCTTTGAAAGCGCCGAAGGTCTGAGCGCGTGCGGCGCGGCACTCCAGCAGCCACTTATTGATTTGAAATAATAGTAATGTGCACTTTAGAATCTTACCTCCGGAGACCCTGACCGTGAAATACTCCAAACAAAATATCAAGAAGAGAAATATCACTCAAAGCAATTTGAATGTGAATTTGCTTCCAGATTCAATGTGGGGGGGCATGCATCCTGGGCCTCTCTCATGAATGTGTGTGCGAGAAAAAATGATTCAGACTTTGGTCAGTGAGGTCTCCAAGGCCGCATGCAAATGAGGGTGCTTGGTGCCACCAGGCAGCGCTGGCTGTCTCCGGTCCCGGCAAAGAGACCCGGGCGTTGCGGGGTCGGGGGGGCGGCTGCGAGCTTCTTATCTTTTGTTTCACTGACTGTTGTCGCTGAGCTGGCTGTCGGCACCTGGAGAAGGAAGACGGGAGACCTGCAGAGTTATTGTATTTTGTGGGAGGAAATGCACTGATGAGCTTTGTCGGGCACCCACGTTTTCGATGGTTTCTCTACACGTCAGGGGGGTTGCTTTGCCGTAGACCGGACCGGGTGAGACAGCGGCCTGGGGGAGAGGCCGCCTGGAATCCGCCACACAGGTGCTGTCTGAGTCCCGTGGGTGCCTCCGCAGAATCACCTCCCATCGCATCCCCGTGGCGGGCTGCAAACCGGGGGGACTGCTCATTTTCGCTCCGGTACCCTCGCTGGGCCCCACCTCCTGCAACAGTAATGGGTGTCAGGTAGAGTTTGGGCAGGACGGGATGAAGCCGTCACCCCCCCCTGCAGCGTGTTAATTTATTGCTTCAGACATTTTCATATCCGACTCATTTTCACCCATGGGCTGCTGCGCGCCGTCTCCGCCGGGCCCGGTGGCCCCGAGCGCGGGTGCCCGGCACTGTGAAATGGCTTTCCTCGCGGCCCGCGCGGGTCCGGCCCCCAGGAGCGCAGCTGTGCCGGCTGCGGGCGGGAATAGGACTCGGCTCCCTGCACACGCGCGCGCGGTCCAGGCAATATGCGAGGTGTGACGGGGCGGCCGGGAGACGGGCTCTTCAGTAAACAAGAAAGGCGATTGTGATGCTGCCGGAGATCTGAGACCCCAGCGCTAGACGCCGCCGTGAGAAGTGGTGTTATTTCCTCCCGAAAAGACAGGGTCACAGCTGCTCAGAATTTACATCAAGAATACCTTCGCCGGGGTTTTGTTTAGCAGCTGTGTGCAACCTGCTGGGGAGGTGTGGGTCTGTGCTCGGGAGCGGAGCGCTGTCCTCCCCCTGCCCCCAGCTCTGCCCGCAGCTCTGCACGCAGGGTGGTGGGTACCCATGGAGTCAGGGAAGGACCTGGGGTGGGGAGCGGATCCGTGTTTCCTTCTTCCCTCCCTCCCCCAGTTCCGTAGGCTGGGCTTCCAAAGACAGGACTTAATTCGGGCAGCTAAACGGGCACGCGAAGGGGATGGGTGCAAACCCAAGCAGCGGACCGGGAGTCCCTAACCCGGGAAAGCTCAGACAGCCGCTTGGGGCTGGTGGGCCACGGGGGCACCTCCGGCCTGGGGGCCTGCATTTGCGTACGGCCTCTCCGGGAAGGAAGTGAGTGTCTGACAGGAGGGGATGGGGGGGGGGAGGGCCCTGGGCCGGGAGGGGCTCTGCCTCTGGATCCCAGCATTGGCAGCAGGCGGGCTGACAGTGCCTGGAATGAGCATCAGCCCGAGGCCACGCTGCTCCTGCCGGCCCCCTCCGTGCCTCTCCTGGGCCGTACGGCTGGCTGGGGAGAGCAGTTTTAACACCCGGCCCGGTTTCCCACCGAGGGCCGCCGGTCGGGAAGCCAACAGAGAAGCAGGGCACGTTCTCATGCCTGTGTCCCTGTGTCCCTCTCCGGACAGGCGCAGACCCTTGACATCCCAGGCGCCGCAGTGAGCGCAGGACCGCCGGTGCCACCGGGGCCCTCCTCCTGGGCACACACTCTTCCAAACGGGCCGCGGCTTCCTGAGCGCCACGCGCCTCCTCACCAGCCACTTAGGGAATGACGGCTGAGCCCCGAGGTGTCGGGGACGCAGAGGAGTGAGGTCCCACAGGGACGGCGGGAGGAAGCGGCGCACGGAGCCCCTGTCCTGGGGTTTCCGCGGCGGCGAAGCTGGAACTGCTGCTGGTGAGTGAGCCGGCCGGCACGGGCCGGCGCCGATGCCATGGACGCTGATGCGCAGAAGAGCATGGAGACCCTTCATGTCCACAGACCGGGGGTCCGTCGTCGACGAAGCGAGCTCGTTAAAAGTGAGCAGTCGTTCGAGAGCAAGATGCCGTCGGTGTAAGGACGCAGGCTTTTCCCCACGTGCATCGCCCACGATGCCCCGCCCCCCACCCCACGGGTGCAGGGCCTGGTGGGGCCGCAGGGGGATGTCCTCCACTCAGTGTTCTAGGGTTCCTGCCGGGACGGCGGACTGAGGCGATTTCGAATGCTTAGCGTTTGTGTCGGCCGCTGTGCCGTGCGCCCGGTTTCCGGCATCTGCAGATGTGCCTCGGGAGGGGACCACCCCACAACCCGTTTGGCAATGCCCAAAATGTGCCGGCCCCCTGTTTCTGAAGCCTGTGCATGCCCGACGTCACCTCCCTGGGACTCCGCGAGGTCCCTCTGCTAAATCGTGGGCACTGTCGTGATGCCTCCCTCAGGGCGACGACGATCCTGGGGTGACGAGGCCCCCGCCTGAGTCGGGGATACGTGCTCTGGCCCTCAAGCCCCCCCCCCCCCGTCTTCGCCGTGGGAGCTGCGGTGTGCGTGGGCCACGTTTCTCGTGCGTCACGGAAGGGGGCGGCGAGGGAGCCGCTCCGGGAGAGGGACCACGACCACACAGTTCCTCCGGACGCTTCTGGGGGCTCACTGTCGGGAAGCCTGAACATTTCCAAAGAGGCAACTCAAAGAGTTCTTTTTAAAAGAAATCTTTAGCACCAGTTTTTCTTTTCCTGTTGAAGAAATGCTCCGTGATAATCTCTCTCTTATGTTACAGCTGGGATGAAGGAATCGAAAGTAGCTCACCCCTGTTTCCCAGCCTGAGTGCCCTCGCCGTTCAAAGTGTGATGAGCGGCCCAGCTCCCGCGTTTGTGAAAGGACGGCTGTGTTTAGTTTTGGCCTTTCTGATGGCGAATGGGTCCGGTGCCTTGGAGGGGGCCCGGGGGCCCTGTGTGTGGGGGGCATCCATTTTCCCAGCCACTCCCTCCCTCACTCGGGCTAGTTAACAGCACGCCCATCAGCCGGCTGTATTTTATCTGCGGCTTCGGGGCGGCTGCCGCGGATGAAGCTGACCGTCTGTGCGTCGGGTGACCAGGAAGGGTGCGGCACTGTGGGGACAGCCCACGGTGCCGCGTGTGTCCTCCGCGGGTCACCGGCCGTGGGTGCTCCGTTCCCTATATGCTTCCTACCCCACCACGCTGCATCCTGCCACCGAGCCCACCTCCCCCCACTCCGCTGCCACAGGTCATTTTGTGACGCGGCTCCCGAGTGCCGGGGACGCGGGCAGGGCAGTGCCAGTCCTGGTGGTGGTGGAGTGGCCGGTGACACCCAGCGCCGAACACAGGGAAATGCTGCAGTGCCCTGCCTGGCCACCACGCCCGCGCCCCAGGCCACCTGGGCAGAGATGCCTCGTTGGTTTTTCATCTCAATGTGACTTTTTGGGGGGGAGGCGGGGGGGGTTGAGCGAGCTGGGCTCCGGTCTGGGCCGTGGGGACCCACCCTCGAGGGAGCTCAAGGCCCCCACCCTTGAGGGAGCTCAAGGCCGGCGCGCTCTCAATCCCAGCGACACAGGCCAGGGCCTGGGGAGGCAGGTTGGGGGCCACGGCCAGCCCGCAGACCCCACCCACAGCAGCGCTGCCGACCCGTCCTGGGAGCCTGCTGGCCCCGCAGCTCTGGGCTGTGAGAAACGGGGCCCCAGTGTTTCCAGGGGGAGGTGCTGTCTCGGGACCCTCATGGGCCACTGCTTGCCCCCCCCGGCAGAGGCTGCATCTGGGTCACCCGAGTGAGCTCCCCGCCGAGGGGCCAGGCAGCCATGCCTGTGTGCGGGGGGGGGGGGGGGGGGGGGGGCTCTGGGGAAGGGCAGGTCCTCTGCTCCTGTGTGAATTTTCATCTTTGGATCATGACTTTTCTAAGAGGCATTGAGAGGAAGGCATGGCGGGGGAGAGGGGAGAAAGAGCCTTACCTTCCTCACCCGGTAACCTGGTTCATTCACATGGGTCCCTGTGAGTGTACAAGGTCAGGTCACCCACCACCCGTAGTGCAGGGGGGGGTCATGGGGAGGGAGGGCCTCACACACACACGGCGTGTTAGCTCGGGTAAACCGTCACAGAGACACGCACACAGAGATTTCGGTTTCCATGCTGGGAGCAAAGTCAGAGCTAGACTGAGAGACGTTCGAGTCTTTTCTCCCTCCTGTGCGATTCCCGGGCCCTGGGGTCTGGGACACGGGTGGCCTCCCCACCGGGTCGGCGCCGCAGTCTCCACGGGCCCGACCCCTCGTCCTCGGGTTCCGTGGACCTGGGGGGGGGGGGCGGTGCTGTCCCTGATTCCCGGTCCCCTCTAGAGAGGGAGGGAGACGGGCAGGGGAGGGCATTCGTGCCGGCCCCGGCCTCTGTGTCTCCTGAACCTTCTCGCAGCGGCAGCGGCCGCACGACCGTCCCTGTTCTTGGGGACTTCAGAGCAGCCTTGCTGAGCCGGGATGACAAACAAGATAAGTGGCTGTCTCCATAATCTATTTTGCCCGTCACCGCAGGAACCGGCCCCTCCCTGCCTGTGGCGCGTGTCACCAGAGGGGAAGAAAAACGGCTCCGCGGGGGGATCATTTGATCCTGAGACTGACGCCCGGCACCGGGCCCAGCGAGCCGCCTTGTCGTTGCCTCCTGACAGCTCCGGCTCGCCAGGGGCGGCGCCTGCCTCTTCTCCAGTGGAGAAACTGAGGCCCAGAGGGGTGGGGCGTTCCTCGGAGCTGAGGAACACCAGGTGGGCGGTCCGGAGCGAGCCAGGAAGCCGGCCGACCTGGGCCTAAGGCTGTCTGCTCCTGCAGCCTGCCAGCTGCCAGGGAGTGGTGTGAGCAGGCCCTTCGGCCCTGCCAGGCTCCAGCCAGTGTCTGCTCCCGCCTGGGCCATGCTCCTCTCCCCATCGGGTTGGGGGTGGTGGGGGAGAGAGGAGAGAGAGAGGGCGGAGGGGGGGGAGAGAGAGCGAGCCACCAGTGCCTCACATTCAAACCAGGGTTCTGGTCTCAGCTCCTGCCCTGCTCCCTGAAAGTCAGCGTGTGGTCAGAGTCCATGCTTTAGCTCTGCCCGCCTTCCCTCCCTCCCTCCCTCCTTCCCCCTTCTTTCCTTCCTCCCTCCCTCCTTTTCTCCCTCCCTTCCTTCCTTCCTTCCCTCCTTCCTCTTTCCCTCCCTCCCTCCTGCCCTCCCTTCCTCTTTTCCTCCTTCCTTCCTCTTTTCCTCCTTCCTTCCTCCTTCCTTCCTCCTTCCTTCCTTCCTTCCTTCCTTCCTTCCTTCCTTCCTCCTCCCTTCCCTCCTTCCCTCCTTCTCTCCCTTCCTTCCCATTGTCTTTATTTGGACAAGAAAAGCACACTTATGTACATGCTGACATTTTCAAATAAATGAAATGCAATTTATATTGAGCCGTTGTGAAATACCTTCAGTGCAGGTGCTATAAAACGTGTTTAGTAATAGACAAAACATATTAAGACCTTATTTTTTAGAGAACCTGACCTCAGCCTCGATCTGAGACCCCTGACCCCAGCACCGGAAGAGAAACGTGGCTTTAAGCCACTTGGACAGTGGCCGTCTGTGACAGCAGTGACAGAGAACAGAGCCCTGTGCAGTGTGGGCTCCTCCCGGGAACCCCACCCTCCTCTTCCCAGGAGCCCCAGGGTCCCCCCGGGCGCTGCTGCGTGACCTTCCTCCGACCCCAGGAGAAGCCGGCAGTGCGTGGGGTCCACGGGGCGCTCACCCTGATCTCGGAGGAGGGCATGGCCGATGCCATCATTTCCGAGACTCAAGAGAGTGGGGTTTTAGTCTTGGTGTTAAAAAAATGTCTGCCTTTAAGCCCTGGCTGGCGTAGCTCAGTGGATTGAGCGCGGGCTGTGAACCAAAGTGTCGCAGGTTCGATTCCCAGCCAGGGCACATGCCTGGGTTGCAGGCCACGGCCCCCAGCAACTGCACACTGATGTTTCTCTCTCTCTCTCTCTCTCTCTCTCTCTCTTTCTCCCTTCCCTCTCTAAAGATAAATTTAAAAAAACCTTAAAAAAATGTCTGCCTTTGCACTCGGGGGTGGCTGCCCCCTCCGTATTTCTGGCTGGGCTGGGACCCCGGGGGCTCCCAGGAGAAAGGCGATGGTGTGAGACCATCCAGCGAACCGTATTTCGGTAAATTCTGGGTGAACAACCAAGTTTTCAGAGGCTCCTCCAACACAAACGTGGGAGCTGGGTGAGACTCACACGCGGGTCCTCAGCGGTCTGTGGGGCCAGCGTCCGCTGCAGAGCGAGAACTCGGGGTGGCTTGGGGAGCGGCCCCATCAGGACCCCAGGGCAGGGGAACGCTTGGCCCCCGGAGTGGACGCGCCGTGGCCTCCTGCAGAGCTGCGCCTGGGAGCTGTCCTCGGCGGCTGAAGGCGCCCTGCACAGTTCCTGCTTTTCAGCAAAGCGCTGCCCCTTTGAGGGGGCACGTGGCCCAGAGGAAACCCCCTCACAGCCCCAAGCGCCCCTGGGGACTGTCACCACTTTTAATAACCCACTTCCTGAGTTTGAGGCTTCCCCACATTGGCTAAATGGATCTTTTCATGAGATTCTCCAGCCCCAGGGGTCTGGAGTTCGCTCCCATTGTCTGGGGTTCGCACACTCCTGATGCGTGCATGCTCTGCCCAGTTCCCTGCCACCCTTTCCCGGCCGGGCTCTCGTGCTCTGGGGAACACCGCCTGCCCTTGGAGGGCCCCAGGCTGCGGGCCATAGGCCCGTCCTTGCATTTTGTCTTACTGATGCCACTGGTATGGGCATCATTCATGTTGTTCCGATGATTGACAAGCGGGTTGGTCTGGGAGTAAATAAAACACGAGGTAACGGCACGACTCCTTGATGGGCTGTGCTTTATGAAACACACACACTCTTCCACGCACGCACCAACCAGACTGGGGGCTCTATTTACCTGGGAAACCACTTTTTCTGCCTTGGCAGAAATGATACGAATTGTGGCGGGAAGGCAAAGTCAAAAGGAAAGTGTTCTAAAAGCAAAAACCCAATTCCGACGGAGGGAGCCCCGTGTCACACACTCCCCGCCCCGCCCGGGCCAGGCCACCCCTGTGCTGTGGGGTTTTCCATCAGAAGGACGGCAAAGGGGTCAGACTGAGACTACAGTTCTGGCTTGTCCTCTCAGTGCTTGCTGCCGCTTCGGCATGACATGAAACCCCAGCTCAGCAGCATGGGGGTGCATAGCGGGACCCCCACGGGTTTTCCACAGGGGCCTTTGAGAACCATGTGCCCCGTTCCCAGCCAGAGTGCAGACCGAATTCAGGGGTCCTGCGGGGGACGCGGCAGAAACTTTCTGCAACCTGGGGGCCGCCGCAAGTGCCCTGGAGTGCTGAGAGACTCCTGGAGAACAAGGAACCGCTAAGACCCTGAAAGAAGAAGCGAGCGGGATAGCAGGTCAGAAGCTCACAGGAAGCTCTAAGGAACAGGAAGAGATGAGTAACGACTTATACTAGGTTCCCCTTCCCATGCACGCCCTGCTCCCTTCCTTGCGCTGCATTGGACATCTTTGTCTGCGGCTTGTTTTTTACAGCAGTGGCATTAAACACACAGCCCAGACTGACCGAGTTTGATAATCTGGGAACCTCGGGGTCTCTGCACATCTCTTCACATCGGACTGTGCTTTCTGAGGGGAAGGCAAGCAGTGGGGAATTTCTGGTCACCTGCACTCCATTTTTATTAAAAAAGATGTCCATTTCGTTTTGTGAAGAACTGATTGAAGCTAATGATGGAGAATTGATCTTCTAGTAAGTGTCGACATCCCCCAAATGATGGACATTTTATGTGCAGCTGGCCGCAGCGGGTAGGGATGGAGTCTGGGCACAGTGACCAGACAGAGTGTGAACTGCTTTTCTGTGATGATGATGATGGTGGTGGGGAGGGTGATGATGATGGTGGTGGTGATGATAATGGTGATGATGGTAGTGATGATGATGGTGATGATAGTGATGATGGTGGTGAGGAGGATGATGATGGTGATGGTGATGATGATGGGGATGATGGGGATGATGGTGGTGGTGATGATGATGGGGATGATGGGGATGATGGTGATGATGGTGATGATGATGGTGGTGATGATGGGGATGGAGATTTTGAGAAAAGTTTTAACTCAATATTAAAAGAAGAAAATGGCGCAGTTTCTAAGGAGCACAACATGGTAGTTCCCCAGGTCACTGAACACACAGTTCTTGTGTGGCCCGGCAGTTCCGCTCTTGGGTGCATACCCCCCAAAACCGAAAGAAGGGAGGTGGGTAGTGTTCGTACAGCCGTGTTCCCAGCGGCATTACTTGCAACAGCGAACAGGTGGGAACCGCTCAAGAATCCATCAACAAATGCGTAAGTAAACAAAATCATATACGTATACACAAGCATTAAAATATGACTGATTCTTATCTTTAAAGCTTTTATTTATTTATTTTTAGAGAGGGAAGAGAGGGAGATAGAGAGAGAGAGAAACATCAATGTGCAGTTGCTGGAGGTCATGGCCTGCAACCCAGGCATGTGCCCTGACTGGGAATCGAACCTACGACACTTTGGTTCGAAGCTCGTGCTCAATCCACTGAGCTATGCCAGCCACGGCAAAATATGACTGAATCTTAAGAAGGAAGTAAATTCAGACACAGGCCACAACACAGCGAAGGTGGAGGACACTGTGTTAAGTGAAATAAGCCGTCACAAAGCACAGACACTGCGTGACTGCAGTGCCGGGAGGCCGCCAGAGCCGCGGCGGAATTCAGAGACGGAAGCGCCCGGCTGGTTCCCAGGAGCGGAGGAGGGAGGAAGGGGAGTGCTCCGTCTTGTGAGGCGGGAGGCATTGCGGAGATGGACGGGGAAAGTGCCCAACGATGTAAATGTGTCCCATGCCGCTGAACCGTGCCCTTAACAATGGGTAAAACGGTAATTTTATGCTGTAGGTGTCGCCGCGATGAAAATGATTAAGTACAAAGGAAGAATACAGTTGAACCCGCGCAGTGCGCTTCAGGCGCGGTCGGGACGCAGGCGCACGGTGAGCAGCGCACCCTGTACACCCTGGAACTCGGGGTGTGAACTGTGATGGGCGCCCTCGCCAGCACGCAGCCGTGTGAGGCTGGTGCCGTACTTGCTCTCTGTGCCGCGTCCAGGCCCTTGGTGGGCTGCAGGCTCGCGCCCAGCTGCCCGGCAGCCACTGCCGCAGCCCCCGCTCCCCCTCCTCCAGCGGCCACTCCGCGGAGTGGCTTGCTGCCCCGGCGATGACGCACGCGCCCGGGGGAGGCGGGGCAGCCCGCCGACTTCCTCCGTGGGGGTTCCTGCGCTCAGATTGTGATTTTCACGCATGTTTTCCAAGCAGCTCCAGAATACAGCATTCATTCTCAACGCTGTATACAATACTCCTTTGAGTAAATGTGTCCGCAGTTGTTCATCCATATCCTGTCGGTGGACTTTTGAATTGTTTCGGCTTTTTTTTTCTTTCCCTAGCATGAAAAAGTGAAACGGTCGTGAGCGTTCTTGTCACAAACGTGCAAACACTGCAGGCGCACACTCACCCGACACTACCACCGCGGGCCTGCACGCCGGCCGGCATGCGCATGTCCCAGACGCGCCGCGGTTGCACGGGTTGCTCCAGGGACACTCCTCCCCGCAGCACACTGCGCTGGTCTTCCACCTGCCACGTTCCCCAGATCAGGTGCTACCGGACTTCACACGCTGGCCAGCTCAGCGGCGACGTCTGTGCCTCCTCATAGTGTCAGCCGCGCTGACTGCTAGTGAGACTGAGTCCTTCCTGTTTTTGTAGGTTGTTTATATTTCTGCGGAAGATCTCTTCGTGTTTTTTGCCTAGCGATACTTCGCTCTCTTTCAAAGCTGTGGTGTCCACTGTATGAACCTAGCTGGGTTTGCTGTATTTTACGAAGCTGTACAGTCCGTGGAGTAAATACACCACCATTCATTCCTGCACACACCTCTACAAGCTTTTGGTCCTCAGAGACAAGGCCACTGTGAACGCCGGGCGGTGGCCAGGGGCGAGCCTGTCCGCGGGGGAGGCACCAGAGCAAACGGCCGGGTCAGAGTGCACACGTCCGTTCAGTTAGGAGGCAACGCCAGGTGGGTCTCCAGGGCCATCGAATCCGTGGGCTCTTCTACCACCCACGCGTCGGGGTCCCGTGACGCCCCACGACCCATGATGCTTGATGTTGCCTGTCTCTTACGTTTCGGCCATTTGTGTCGAGGGTCATGTCATTTGTTACTGGGTTTTAATTTCATCTGCATCTCCATGATCACCGGTGAGCCGGAGAACCTTTCCCTGAGTGTACCGCCTGCTTGGATGCCCTGGTCTGTGAAATGCCCTTCCTGCTCCTCACTCACCTTTCTTGTCCTTGTCGATCCCTAGAGCCCTCTGTGTATTCCGGAGAGGAAAACTTTTGACTGATGTGTTGTCCATTTGAAGCATTTTAATTCTGTCCTTGTTTAATCTCATGTATTAGACCTTATAATGATTATTTTCTTCTGCTTCTTTTATTAAATATATTTTATTGATTATGCTATTACAATTGTCCCATTTTTTCCTCCCCTTTACTTCCCTCTGCCCTGTACCCCCCTTCCCTACCCACATTCCCCCACCTTAGTTCATGTCCATGGGTCATGCATATAAGTTCTTTGGCTTCTCCCATTCCCATACTATTCTTACCCTCCCCCTGTCTCTTCTGTACCTACCAATTATGCTACTTATTCCCTGTACCTTTTCCCCCATTCTCTCCCCTCCCCCGCCCACTGATAACCCTCCATGTGATCTCTATTTCTGTGAATCTGTTCCCGTTCTAGTTGTTTGCTTAATTTATTCATTTTTTTTAGGTTCAGTTGTTGATAGTTGTGAGTTTGTTGTCATTTTACTGTTCGTATTTTTGATCTTCTTCTTTTTCTTACATAAGTCCCTTTAACATTTCATATAATAAGGGCTTGGTGATGAGGAACTCCTTTAACTTGACCTTATCTGGGAAGCCCTTTATCTGCCCTTCCATTCTAAATGAGAGCTTTGCTGGAGAGAGTAATCTTGGATATAGGTCCTTGACTCTCATGACTTGGAATACTTCTTTCCAGCCCCTTCTTGCCTGTAAGGTTTCTTTTGAGAAATTGGCTGGTAGTCTTATGGGAACTCATTTGTAGGTAACTGTCTCCTTTTTCCTTGTTGTTTTTAAGACTCTTTCCTCATCTTTCATCTTGGCTAATGTAATTATGACGTGCCTTGGTGTGTGCTTCCTTGGGTCCAACCTCTTTGGGACTCTCTGAGCTTCCTGGACTTCCTGGAAGTCTCTTTCCTTTGTCAGATTGGGGAAGTTCTCCTTTATTATTTGTTCAAATAACTTTTCCACTTGTTGCTCTTCCTCTTCCCCTTCTGATACCCCTTTAATTTAAATGTTGGAGCATTTAAAGATGTCCTGGAGGTTCCTAAGCCTCTCCTCATTTTTTGAATTCTTGTTTCTTCATTCTGTTCTGCTTGAACGTTTCTTTCTTCCTTCTGCTCCAAATCGTTGATCTGAGTCCCGGTTTCCTTCCCGTCAGTGTTGGTTCCCTGTGCATTTTTCTTCATTTCACTTAGTGTAGCCTTCGTTTGTTCATCTAATTTGCGACTAAAGTCAACCAATTCTGTGAGCATCCTGATCACCAGTGCTTTGAACTGTGCATCTGATAGGTTGGCTATCTCTTGGTCGCTTAAAAGTATTGGCTGTGGGGCTCTGGTTTGTTCTGTTTGAGCCATTCTTTTTTTTTTTTGGTCTGGTTGCACCTGTTACGTATTGAGGGGCGGAGCCTTAGGTGTTCATGAGGGCGGGGCAACCCAGTTGCTGGGTTGTGACGCTGTATGTGGGGGTGGGGTTGGAGAAGGAACGTTGGCACTTGCTCTGCTCTCTCTAGGACTTTAGTCCCCTCCGCCGCTTCCCACAGGCAGATTGGGCCTTTCTTTATTCCTTCCCGGGACCCTGGGTTGTGGGTCTGTCCGCTCCTGAATTGTTCCTCCCGGTTTATCTGCACGTGAACGTGGGACCGCCCGGTCCTCCAGCCGCCACCTCCCCACGAGTCCTCTCCGCCCAGCAGCCTGTCTCCGACCCTCCTACTGGTCTGGGTGAGTGTTTCTTCTTTAATTCCTTGGTTGTTGGATTTCCATACCATTTGATTTTCTGGTGGTTCTGGTTATTTTTTTGGTTTTTAATTCGTTGTTGTGCTTTTGGTTGTGCGAGGAGGCACAGTGTATCAACCTATGCTTCCATCTTGGCCAGAAGTTGACGTTATAATGATTATTAATTCCCATAACAAATGTTTAGATTTTCCTTCTGCTTACTTCTCATTCTTTTTTGTATCTCACACTTTTTTCCTAGGAAAAAATTTTGTTTTACTAGATTTTTTTTAACCTGAAAAATGTGTTTATTTTTATCGTCACTCCTAAAAAGAAAGATGGTGTTTCTGACAGGTTTTACTTGTCCCTTAGCACTGGTGTGGTACTGACCCACTGACCAGTGGCTCTCACTGTGGCTGCCGAGAAGTCTGCTGTCAGCGCAGTAGGCAGCCCTTTGTAGGGATCTGCTCTGAATTCCTGTCGCTTACAGAACGTCTCTGGGTTTAAACCAGGTGTCTTTGTGCCGAGTCCCCCACATGGTGTCCCACTCCCTTGTATGCTTGGACCATTTTCGACAATCAACTTGCACGTGATGGAGGTGACTGGTCGAAAGTCCTGGCAGCCCAGTTGAGTGTATTTCTCTCCTTAGAAGATACTCTCTTGATTCCATTTGGGTTGGGAGCCAGGAGCCACCCCTGACATAAACCGGTGTCACTCTGATTCTGGAGCAGGGGTGTCAAGCTCATTGTCACCGGGGGCCACATTAGCCTCTCAGTTGCCTTCAAAGGGCTGAATGTAACTTCAGGACTGTATGAATGTAACTGCTCCTTAACAGGTAAGCAAGAGCTCGGCACTGCCGCCGGGTAGAAACAAGGTGCCGGGCCGGATAAAACAAGGTGGGGGGCCGGATTTGGCCCGAGGTCCTTGTGTTTGCCACCTGTGTCCTCGTGTCTCAGCGGGACTCCGTGCGACAGTTTCAGCTCCCCCACCCCGTGGAGGCCCGAAGTCTCGCCCCCACCCCATCGTGCGGAGCTGACTTCAGCATGCTGACCCCTCGGCCCGCCCGGTGCGATTCCTCCCTGCGTTCCACGCCCTTCTCTCGCCGCTCCGAGTTCAGCTCAGATCTGGGGGCTTCGGCCTCCTCCTTTCCTCCCCGTGAGCCTGGCGAGCCCCTTGCAGCGCTGTCTGCTGGGGAGCTGGCTCTCCCGAGAGGGGGGCACTTGTGCGCCTCTAGTCCGGTGTCCCGCCTAGACCGGAAGCGGTGGCGGTCCCGAGGCACGCTCGCTTCTGCTCTGGCCTGACAACGCAGCTCCGGCTTTGACTGCCTGTGTGGGTGGGCGCTGAGACACATGTGTCCGATCGTGTGCTCACAGCCCGAGAGAGAAGCAGACGGCCAGTCCCCTGCACATGCTTGTGGATCTGGGAAGCGGCTCCCGCCCCATGAATTTTTCAGACTCCCAACACAGATGCCTCATCGGACCCTCTCTCCTAATTTCCGGGCACGTCGTGAGGTTTTGGCAAGTGCTCAGTTTATGTTTGCTCTTTGGCGGAGTCCAAATGTTCTGCTTTGTCTTCTAATCAGAGTCTCTGATAGATCTGCTTTTGTTTGCCAGAGAAAAGCAGATAACAAAACTTTCTACATTGTGCAGACTAGGATTTTGCTATGTATGGGAAGGGTGTGCTAGTGTGAAAATCTGAATTTATGATGCTGAAGGAAGAAATGTTTTACTAATCTCTATGGATGTATTTTTATCTTGTTTTTCAATGTGGGAGGAATTCAGTGCCATTGTAGGAAATTGTGGTCAAAATTGGCCCCACCTGCTCCACCTGCCCTAGTAAACAGTGACGGATTCAAGGAAAGGGGGGCAGACCCAGGCGACCCCCCCTCCCCGGTGTTCACCCTTCTGTGGGGGCCCTGCCGCCCATGTGAGGGTGAGGCCTGCTCGTGCTGCTCCCGGAAGAGTACAGTGACAATGAGAGTGACGGTGACAGAAAGCATGCGGTCACAGGGATGTGCATTAATTGCTTACAACCGTAGCCCGTGCCTTGCTGGGACACCTGTAGAAGCACGCGGCCACACGTGAAGGTCACACGGGGGCGAAGCCCGTGGCAGCACACTGAGCCTCCTTGCCGCTGACAAGCACGTGAGATCAAACGTGGACTCTTCCCCTCCACCCCCCCTCCCCCGCCCCGGACGCGAGCCCAGCTCCCGACTGGAGCCCTTGGCCGCCGCCCTGCCGAGGGCCCCGCTGAGCTGTGCCCCGGCCACTGCGGGGTAACAGTGTGTGCTGTGTGCAGCCCCTGCGTGTGTGGTGGCACTCGTCTCCTTAGCAACCGGCTGGGTGATAACAGATAGATAATACCCAGCTGTGCGGTAACAGGGGGCAGGAGGCTCTGCTTCGGGGCAGGCCGCCCGTCCAGCGGCCCTTTCCTCCTCGTCTGGCTGTGGGCTCTCGGTCAGAGTGGTGTCGCTGTCCCGCTGTGGGAGGACTGGCCAACGAGGGGCATGCTCGGAGTGCGCGCTCGGGGTTCTGGCGGAACTCTGGAGCCCGCACAGGGCGCTCCGCCAGGTTGCGCCCAAACGCCACACACGTGCAGAGAAGAAATGCACGGCTCGGGGTAGATCGAGCCACGCGTGACCTTCAAGCGCTTATGTAGTCACGGAAATCGCAGCACCTCGCGCCCCGGGGCTCCGAGAGGGAATAACATGCCCGTCTGAGTGCTAGAGCAAGAAGATTTGCAAAATAAAGATATTTGCCGATTCCACGCCGGAACACCTTTGCGCCTGCTTGTTTAACGTAATGTAGTCATTATGGCCGTAAGTGTTTCTAATAAAGCACGAAGGTGGGTTGTGTGCTTTGCTGCCTGTAGGAACTCCCCTTTTCCGTTTTACGATATTGAAGCTGACATTTGCTTACCCTTTATCTGTGGAATATTTAATCAAGTCCAATCTGTGGGAAACAAGAGGAGCTTTTATTTTATAGAAAGCCCGTGGCCCATATAACAGGCCTGGGATCCAGGACGAAGCCCACAGAAGACAGGTGACAGGTGGGTCACCAGGGTGAACCTGGAGGGCGTCTCTGAAGGCAGGGGCCACCGCGGCTCTGTGGTCGGCAGTGGGTGGCAGTGCTGAGGTAGGTGGCCGTTCTAACCGACGCCCGAGACTCATGGCTTAGGGATGTGCAGATGCCTCTGTGAGCAAGGGCGCCTCTTTTTTTTTTTTTTTTGTGGCTGAATTGTCTCTAAAGTATATGCACGTCTTGGGTCTCCCCATGAAATCGGCTGGTGCCATTCCCTACTGCGAAACCCTCCATGGCTCGCAGGGGCCGTGGGATTAAGTCCCGCCTCTAATCTGTAATCCACATGGCATTCTCCTCCCTCCGTCTCTCCCTCCCTCCCTCCCTCCAGCAGCCCCAGGCTGCCCACCCCCCGCGGGGGCCCTGGGCGCTTCGGTGGCCCTTCTCTGAGCCCTCACCTCTGTGAAACCCCCACAGGCTTGCGTCCCCCGGACTCTCGTCCTCAGGTGTCCTTCCTCTTCCTTCCCGCTGACACATCTACGCTTATCCCAAGGGCTGATGCAAGCGTCCCTTCTTCCTGGAAACGTTCCTCATCACCGGGTTTGTCTCGCCCTCGCTGTGTGTGTGTGTGTGTGTGTGTGTGTGTGTGTGCGCGTGCGCGAGAGCACATGTGAGCCACCTCAGGGACACACCCTCGTCCCCGCCCTCACATTATTTGCTTCTCCTGGTTTCGCCCAGAGTAGGGGTGAAGCCACGTTCATGCCTCAACTCCCCCACGTAACGGTGCCGCTCACACAGTAGGTGCTTTAAAATATTCGTCGGATGGAGCGATAGTTCAATGGATGGGGGAGCGCACTGGGGACTCTGATGTGAAGGACTAGAGTTCCCGTGAGTTCTTGGAGGAGTTTCTTTCATCCACTTAATTGCATTCATTCACTCACTCATTCACTCACTCGCTCGCTCCAAGAGCGACCCGTTGGTTTTGTCAGCTGGCGCCCCAGCACTGTGAGGCGTGAGGGAAGGCCGCTGGGAGCTGGCAGGCCGGTCTCCCTGTATGGCTCGGACAGACCTCCGACGGCCGGTTCCCCGGGACCCTTGACACACATCATGACGTGGAAGGGGCGGGGACAGTGACTCCTTGCCTGTTACCGAGGGGAGGCACGAGAGACCTTCCGTCTGCACTCAGACTCGCACCCAGTTGAATTCGGGCGAACGGCAGGCTTCCGCTCTCCGACGCTGCCTCCTCGCCTGGCACGCGGGGGTGATACCTGCCCCTGCGGTTGTCGCCGTCCTTGGCCCTGGAAAGCAAGGCCGCCTCCCCCTGCCTCCAGCAGCGTGCCGGAGGGCACACACAACCCACCTCTCGAGGGCTCTCCCAGGTGCTCAGTGGGCCCCGGAGGCCCCGGTCCCTCGCCCGGGCCCTTGGGTGCCCGGGTTGGGCCTCTGTTTCCCTGCCGGTTCACTAGCGCATGTCCGACCCTCATTGCTGCTGGGCGGTCATCATTCCGCCTCAATTTCACCACTTTCGGCTGCAAGGTCAAGGCCTCGGACTGTCTGATGCCCATGGTTCAGATGCAGGACGTCAGAGAGGGCGGTGCCTGGGGGGCAGAGCCGCAGAAAGGGGGCCTCGGCAGGGTCTTGGGGCCGCGGCTCCCACGTGGACTGTGTGCTATGTCCTCCCCGCTGGCTCTCTTCACTTCGCCCTCGTCCTGAAGTGGGGGAGTCACCCGGGTTCCTGGGCAACCCAGCGGAGTGGCCCTCACAGCCCCCCAGACCCCGCCGCTGCTGCAGACCGCCCCCCGGAGACAGGTCAGGGTCACTGCAGGTATGGACGTTGTCACCCAGAGAAACAGGTGCCCGAGGACGGAGGAGGGCGCCCTGGCCGGCGTCCCCGTGAGGGCGCTGGTGTCCCCGCTCCCCCAACCTGTGTGTTCCGGGTCCTGCCCCCTCACCTGTCAGGAATTCGCCGTGGCCTCCACGCTGTGTACCGGGCGCCTGTGGTTGGCAGGGTGGGCTCTGGTTCCCGGAGAAGGGGTGGCGTGTCCCCCCGTATCGGCGTGTCACCCATGGTCTGTTATGTCTAAAAGCGCACCCTCGCTGCTCTGCACCCACACCACAGGCCCATCGCCGGGTGATGGGGGTCTGGACTCGGCGTGGGTGAGGAGGGCTCGTGCACCTCCTGGGCCCTCCCTGTCTTGGGTGGCACCGATGGCCATGGGCGTGCGGCTGGGGTGCCTCTCGGGCTCTGAAGTGTCTGCCCTCCTGCCCTCCGCTGGGCCCTGCCCGTCGAGACCTCCACTGGTCCGACACCCCAGCAGGGCCAGCGTGCACCTGGGCCAGGAGGCCTCTCCCCAGCTCCACGACCCTCAGGGGGGACCTGGCAGTGAGAAGGTGGGCACCACCCACCGCCCCCAGCCTGGCTGGAGCTGCAGCCTGGGGCTCGGGGGAGGTCGCCGCAGAGGCCCCCAACTTTCACAGAGGGGTGACGGGGGCCACCCCGGAGGCTGTGTCCTCGGCACGGTAGCGGAGTTCTCCCCGTGCTGGGTCCTCTGCTCCCCTCCGAGCGTCACCGTCGGGGTCCTGGACTCCAGGGCAGGCCAAGTCCCCGCAGGCTCAAGGGGCGCTCTTGGAGGGGTGCCCCTGGCACCTCCTCGAACGTTTTCACTCAAATACAAGCCCCAAAAATGCAATCCAGAAGGGAGCTTGCCTCTGGGAACACCACGGGGCCTCCCCAGCCAAGCAGAAGTGATTTGGGGATGACGGCGTTCCATGTTTCCTGCTGTTTCTCGGTGCCAGCCTGCGAGATGGTGCGGGCGGGGGCCAGCCCCCCTGTCCCCTCCCCTCCTCCCAGTGGGGCAGAGCCCCCAGCCCCCGTGGGCTCGGCCCCGCCCCTCCCGCACCTGCTCACCTGGCCTCCTCCTCCTCCGCCTCCTCGGGCCTCTCACAGACGAGCGCCGGTCCAACTCTGCTTCCCGGAGCACGAGCAAGCGCGCCCAGCTGCCACGGCTCCAAATCACATCCTGGCAGAGGGCGGCGGCCTGGCGCTTGTCTCCGAAACGCCTGCCGTCGAGGCTGCAGTCAGCTCCCACCTGCCCACCTGCCGCCCAGCGGGGCACACGCACCCCCCCGCCCCCCACCCCGGGGCTCCCGGAGGGCGTGCCGGAGTGTCTCGGCCCCGGGGTCACACGCTCACGACCACCTTTTAAAGGCTCTCCCGGGGTCCAGCGATAATTCGAACACTACTCCTCTCTAATTGGCTTTTGACGAGCTCCCTGCGTGGCCGCCGGATTCATGAAGGGCGCGTCGGCGGGACGAAACCGCGGGGCTCTCGCCGGCCTTGATCGTTACCGTGAACTTCACTGCTCCAGTGCGGCTGCTAACACATGGTGATAATTTACCACCCCCCCCAGCCTTTATGTCTTCTGGAACTGGGCACAGTCTGCCCCACCGCCCCTCCCGTGGAGGTGAGGCCGCCACGCCACGCTGCGAGTGGGGAGGCCAGGCCAGCTCTCCTTGAATAATAAACCGCCACTTCCACGCTTGGCTGGTGGGAAATCCTTGGCAGGTGGGGAAGTCCCTTCCCCCGAGGAAAGGGGATTTGTTCCCATGGGAGGTGTGAGCTCTGTGCCCTCCTCCAGGTGGCCGTGCACGTGAGTGAGCTTGGTGGCTGCTGGCAGGGGCCTCCCTCCCATGCGTCTTTGGGTGCACGGAGGGGCGCACGCAGAGTTAGAGGCGCCATTGTGTGAAGGCCGTGGAGGGGAAGGGTCGCGTCAAGGAACATGTGTGGAGGACCCGTGGACAAGGACAACGGGGGGGGGGGGTTGAAGGTGGGGGGGCAGGGCCGGGGAGAGTAACGGGGGAAAATGGGGACAACTGTAATTGAACAACAATAAAAAAATTTAAAAAGTACTTAAGAACCCAGTGAGGCTCCCACGCCCCAAAGGGCCCTGTCAGGCTTCCCCCCGGGTTTCAGGTTCCGGAGCACAGCGGCAGGGACACGGCGCCGGCCAGGGGCCACCCCTCTGTGGCCCCACTTCCGTGTCCCCGAGGGGCTGGGGGGACAGCACTCGGTCCCTGACTCTCCCACACCGCCGCAGCCCCCGGGGGCCCGCCCAGCTCCTTCCGAAATGCGGTGCGGGACCCGGCCGAGTTCAGAGGCCTACGTCCCGGCTGGGGCTCAGAGAGCCACCCCGCCCGTGCCGCCCGCCGCTGCAGCGCCCAGTCCCCTGTGCGGACAAGCAAACGGGTCCCGCCAGCGTGTCGGGCCGGCCTCCTGCCGTGCGCCGTGCTGGGCCTGGGTTTCCCGTGGCCCCCACGGTTCCACACCAGCATTTTGGCACCTGACGAGGAGCCCGTCGGGGAGACACAGCCCCCACCCCCTGCCAGCTCAGCTGGTCCGTTTCTTCCCGCTCTTGCCTTCTGAGGGTTTCAGAGGCGCGGCGCGGACGCTCACCGCTCTGCTAAGAGAGACGGCCGAGTGGGGGTGGTGGTGCAAGTACTGGCGGCCTGACGGGTGGGGGTGGGGGCTGGGAGCCTGCCTTGCTGCGGTGCACGCCTGCATAGGCCGGCGCTCTCTCCCAGGGACCGCCATCGTCCGTATGCGGCCAGGGCCTCTCTCCTCCCCTCGGCCTTCTCCCCTCTGCGGCCACCCTGCCGGCCTGTGCCGACTCCGGGGTGAGTCCTCCCGTGGGAGCCAGCTGGCCACCATGCACACTGTCCCTGGAAGGGCTCAGAGGGCGGCTGTGGGATGGAGAACCTGGGGACACCAGGATGGCCGGCCCGACGGCTGGATGGACCCACCACTGCCCTGTGCCGGCCCAGGAGGGGCCACCGTGGTCATATGGGGAGGGGTGACCGGTCACTGCTGGCAGAACCCAAGGGCGGCAGAGGCGGGGCGAGGCGTGACCAGGGCCAGAGCGGAGAGAGAGGAAGACGGCGTCCCTCCCGACAGGCTGTGGGGAGGCCCCGGGCAGGTCTCGAGGCTCAGAGAGAGTGGTGACAGGAACCGACGCTGGGCTCTGGATGTCCAGAGTGTGTGTCAGCAGCGACGGGGGCTCGGTGCGTGAGCCAGCACGGCGCCCCGGTGTGGGTCGGAGGTCGGGTCGGTGTTGCATTCAGAGGTTACCTGGCAGTTCGAGTAAACAAGGTTGTCCCGGAACCTTCCGAGCAAAGCCCCGTGGTTTCCCCGGGGAAGCGATTCTGCATCAAGACCAACAGAAGCCCGACCTCAGTTTCCAGACTCTCCTTCTACATGCGTGCATGCATGCACACACACACACGCACACACATACATGCTCCCATCGGTCCTGTCTCTCCCAGAACCCGCAGCAGCACGCCGGGGGTGCGGCAGGCAGACTCCACGCACCCGCCGGCGGGTCTGCTGGCTCCTCCTCTTCGCAGTCCCGCCAGGAGGGCTCCCTCTCTCACACGCCCCGCCCGCCAGCAGGGGAGGCCTGGGCCCACTCCTTGCTGCCCAGCCCCGCCCCCCCCCCCCCCCCCCCGAATCCGCAGACCCACCCCGCCCGCTGGAGGTCTGCCGACCAGGCCCCCAGCAGCGGCCCCCGAAGAGAACCGAGCAATTATCCCTGCGGAACATGGAATGTCTTTGAAGACCAGCCTCCCTCATGAGGGCCCGGCACGGCCTCCAGAAGGAGAATATTAATAACGGCAAACTCCCGGAGAAGAGCCGCTCACAGGGGACGCTGGCACCGTGACAGCGCGTGGCCCTCCTCTGAAGGGGTCCTCTGGCCCAACCCGGCCTGTCCTGGGGCCTCCGCTAAGAGGAGGCGCGTCCCCAACTGTCACGTGGAAGAGACCGAGCTCCAAGGTCACCAGCGGAGCCCCCGTGCTCAGAGAGGCCCCGTTGGCAGAGGGGAGGAAGGTGGGTGCAGCCACACCCCGGGGAAGGTGCACGCGGCGATTGGGGTGTGCGGTCGTCACAGGGGTCCCGAGAGAGCCACAGCGGAACCCCGGAATGCCTCGAAGAGTGCCCCTCCGACTCCAGCCGAGGGAGGCCGGGGGGACTGGTAACCTGCAAACCTTTCACCGTCGTGAGACGATGCCGCAGTCGCGGTGCCGGCGGCAGCCTCAGTGGGTAGGAGAGCGTGGGCGTGCGGCTCGGGCTGGCCCGTGGACTCAGAGCCTCTGGTGAACAGATAAGGGACTTGTCCACCGGATCGGGAGCGTGGACAGAGGCGAGGGGCCCGCTGTGTCCTGACCAGTTAGGGGGGTCTTAACTGGCGTCAGTAGCAAGGGCTGTCTGAAGCCGAGGAACTGCAGTCCTGTAGTTATTAAATTTTTAAAAGACTTTGGCTCTGATCAGCGCATACATGTCAGAAATCACAATGTAACCCTTTTGGATCGGCTGTCATCGCCACGTTGGCCACGAGGGCGGAGCCCGTGCACTGAGCCCGGGAGGGACCCAGCCAGCGTCCCCCCTGCCCCCACCAGCCATAACGCTCCTCCAGTCCCGTTGGGCTGTCTCACCGCCCACTGTCCGGCCCGAGCTTCCTGAAGGTGCAGACGCCACCTGAGGGCACATGACCACCAGTCAACGGCCCCTAGGGCCCGGGTGCGCGGGCCTGGGCGGTGAGGGGAGGGGGCACCAGGCAACGTCAGTGGCCCCAGAAGCGGTGGACGTGGGGGGAAAGACGGAGGAGGCAGCTTCGACAAACAGAACCCCGGGCTGGTGGGCGGTGAGGGTTTCCAGCTCTTGCATTCGGAAGGGAGACATGGGCTCCAAGTGGGGTTAGCCCGTGCTCCCCCACACCCCGTCCCCGTAGCCATAAACCATCCTGTCCACATGCCCACCCCACCGACACGCCGGTCCCCATCCCGCCTGTGTCTGTATCCACAGCCATGTCTGTGTCCCCATCCTCACTGCCATCCCCGTCCCTTCCCTCCATCCATGTCTCCGTCCATGTCTCCACCCACATCCACACCCACACCTCCATCCACACCCACACCCACACCTCCATCCACACCCACACCCACACCTCCACCCACACCCACACCTCCATCCACACCCACACCTCCATCCACACCCACACCTCCACCCACACCCACACCTCCATCCACACCCACACCTCCACCCACACCCACACCTCCATCCACACCCACACCCACACCTCCATCCACACCCACACCTCCACCCACACCCACACCTCCATCCACACCCACACCTCCACCCACACCCACACCCACACCTCCATCCACACCCACACCCGCACCTCCACCCACATCCACACCTCCACCCACACCCACACCTCCACCCACACCCACACCTCCACCCACACCCACACCTCCATCCACACCCACACCCGCACCTCCACCCACATCCACACCTCCATCCACACCCACACCTCCACCCACACCCACACCTCCACCCACACCCACACCTCCATCCACACCCGCACCTCCACCCACACCCACACCCACACCTCCATCCACACCCACACCCGCACCTCCACCCACACCCACACCTCCATCCACACCCACACCTGCATCCACACCCACACCCACACCTCCATCCACACCCACACCTCCACCCACACCCACACCTCCATCCACACCCACACCCACACCTCCATCCACACCCACACCTCCACCCACACCCACACCCACACCTCCATCCACACCCACACCTCCACCCACACCCACACCTCCATCCACACCCACACCTCCACCCACACCCACACCTACACCCACACCCACACCTCCATCCACACCCGCACCTCCACCCACATCCACACCCACACCTCCATCCACACCCACACCCGCACCTCCACCCACATCCACACCTCCATCCACACCCACACCTGCATCCACACCCACACCCACACCTCCATCCACACCCACACCTCCACCCACACCCACACCTCCATCCACACCCACACCCACACCTCCATCCACACCCACACCTCCACCCACACCCACACCTCCACCCACACCCACACCTCCATCCACACCCACACCTCCACCCACACCCACACCTCCATCCACACCCACACCCACACCTCCACCCACACCCACACCTCCATCCACACCCACACCTCCACCCACACCCACACCTCCATCCACACCCACACCCACACCTCCACTCACACCCGTACCCAGTGCCACACCCCCGTTCTCATCACTCCTTTGTCACAGTTACGGTCACCCCCCCCCCCCCCCCGCATCTGCGTCCACCTCTGTCTCCGTCCGCACGCACACCTACCGCGGCGGCGGCCCCACCACAGCCGTGCCCGACGTGCCGCCCCACACCCGGCATACTGCAGCCATGGGTGCGGGCTGCCAATGGCGCCGGAGCTTGGGGAAGCCGCGGCCGTCGGTTGGGAAGCGAGCCTGCCGGGCCTGGTCACGGTGAGGTTTTCTGGGCGGTCCCTGGCGCACGCCGGAGGCTCCCGTGTCATAATCTCACCAGGTCCGCGGGGTGGAGACAGTGTCCATTCCGTCGTCACAGATGGCTTCCCCTGTCCCGGGGGCCAGCTGGGCGTCACACCGGTGTCGGGGCCAGCAAGGTTCAAAGGGCGGAGAGCACATGGGACTCTCGAAGCACCCCCCCGACCCCGTGCATCGGGCTCCCCTCCCCCCTTCGGCCGGTCCTGTCCACTCCGCCGACCCCGTTGTTCCCCGGTGCCCAACCCGGCCCTCGGGCGGACCATCCCAGGGTCCCTCGGAGATGCGTGCTTTCTTCCTTTCCGTCCGACGGAAGGTTAACCCCGACGGGCGTCTTGCTAACGGCCGGCTGGCAGCGCTGCCTCGTCTCCAACAGTTCACCTTTTCCCTAAACACCGATGATGATCGGAACTTGCGTGAACCTTTGAAACACCTGACCCACTCATTTATCACTGAATCTATGTGGGGTTTGACTCAACCAAGAGACTCCTGTGTTCCTATCATCCAAAATACAATGAATGAAGGGGTTCACATTCTTTTTTCTACTCGTAATGATAGCCTTGGTCGCTCTTTTTATTCTGGGTCAGTCAATGATTATTGTCTAACTTACATCTTTGACGAGGGAGAAGTAATTACTAATTTAAAAAGAGCTTAATTTGTGTCTCTCTAAACAAGTGGACACATTGAACAACTCCGTACATGGTTTGCTATTAGCTGTCGTCTGCCCACGCTGGTGCATCTCAGCGAGGCGCCCACACCCCGCCTCGATCACCGGGTCACCGGACGTCCGTGCGTCCTGCCGGTGTTTATTGGGAGACACAGCGCGGGGTCCGAAGCTGGTGGTCGGGACCCACAGACCCCTCTCTATCTGCCCGGTAGTGACGTGTTCAGAAAACTGTGCGTGCCGTGGGATTTTCCGTGGCCGGCGGCGTAAAAGCCGAAAGGAGTACTCCTGTCAGAGGGGTTATTCCGTGCGCCCGGGGTGAGCATTTGTCACGGGGAGGAGGTTCAAACTGGTCCTGCCCCCGTGGCTGGCCGGTCCCTGCCAACGTCCAGCAGCTTCTGCCTCTGACATGGAGGTCACTCGGGGGCGTCTCCGCAGCGCTGCCTGCTTCCCAAGCCGTGGCCCGGCGCCCGGGCCCGGGGCGGGCTGCTGGGCTGCGGTTGGCCTCCGTGGTGGGACCCTGGCTGCCCTGGGGGAGCCACCGGGGAACCAAGGAATGCGCCCCCTGCAAGGGACGAGGCCGGCTTGTTTGCCCGGGACAAATTTATGTGCCTTGAGGTGGATCTTAACCGAGGAATTTCTCTCCTTCGTGTTTGTGGGCAGTCGCAGGACCGGCCCGCGAGTATCACCGAGCGCCAGGGCGGTTTGGCTCCTAAACCGCGGTGGCTTTCCTGTGGGGGCGAGTTCAGCGGGGGGCAACTCAGTGCGAGACGGCTCCTTAAAGCGCTCCTCGCTCGGGGCCGCTTTTCTCCTTCACAAGACGCAGTTTTCCCCGGGCGCTCCCACAAATATGTAAAAAATGTTGCCAAAAAAAAAAGAGAGAAACACTCAAATATTTGTCTTGTATGTAACAACATCAAGAGTCGCCAGAGTCTTCTCGTTGTTTTGCTTTGCAGGCTGCGGCCTGTTATTTCATGTGAACGAGGGAGACACGTCTTTCTGTGGCCGGATTGCAGGACGTTTTAGGAATCATGGAGTTAAAAGAAAAACAAGTGATGAACTTCAGCATAAGCAGTCTCGGTCCCTAAACCCCTTCTTGCTCCCGTACCTAAAATTCACACCAAAATCTCTGGGACTGGGGGGTCCACCGGCACGTGGGTGCCGAGGAACGAACTGAGCCCAACCGGGAAGGTCAAGGTGACAGGTCGAGGGGACATGTGCCCTGATGCCCGATGAGCTGGGCCCTGGAAAGGCCCCTGATGAAGACCAGACTGGAGGGAGACGGGTCCTCGTGTCAGGGGAGGAGAGGGTCTGGGCGGCCGCAGGTCACTGCGGGAGACGGGGCGGGAAAGGAACCTGCCCCGAGGGAGCGGCGGCCCCACAGGGGTTTGGCGCCACCGGACGGGCGCGGCAGTGGGGCTGCGGGCTCGGCCAGGCCTCGGCCTTCTCATGGAGTGCTCCCGAGCACATGCGGGGCTGGAGGGCCAAGGGCCGGGGGCCGGGGGGCCCTGCAGGTTGCAGAGGAGCCCTCTGTGCTCAGCCGGACCCTGTCCGTGTCCCCACAGTGCGGGGACGGCCTGTTCCCTCTGAGTCACCAACTGGCCAGGCAGGCCCGGGCCCGGGTCACAGGTCACACATAAAGGCCCTTTGCTTCCCCTTGCTGGTCCCCGAAGGGGCCGCTCGTCTCGCAGCAAGAAATCCCCTTTCAGCGGGAAGGGAGGGCGTGCTTGAGGCCGTCCACCTGCACCACGCACACACACATGACAACACAGAGACACACATGCAGGCACACACGTGTGCATGCACACTCATACACACATGCACCTCTGAAAGGCGGCCGTGGGCTGGGTGGCGGCCGCCCCGCTGAGGTGGGCGAGGGGAGGCGCTCCGCACAGACCCTGCGCTGCAGGGAGGTTGCCCAGTGGCTGCCACAGGCCTGGTTTTCCTTGCAGAACTTCGGGTCCACTCCCCCGGGGGACCCCAGGGTGACCTTCTGGCACCACGCTGGGGCTGCCGTGCATGCCTGCAGGGAGACGTTTGCCTCTGGGCTAGCTCTGCAGCTGAACTAAACGGCAGGACGGCGCACCATCCACCCTGCCCCCTGGCCCTTTCCCACGGGGAGGGCTGGGGAAGCAGCGTGCAGGGCGTGGGGCCCGCACCAGTGTGGGTCTCGCTCCAGGGGGCCCCGGCCGGCCCCCAGGGGCCACAACGGCACTGTCAATGCGGGAAGACGGTGCGTGCCCCCACTAGCCAGGGGCAGCTCTCCGACGCACCCCTCGCTTCCCAGGCCTTTGCATCGGAGCCCGTTTAATCGGCTCAGGCATCAACGAGGAGACTCGGGCGGCCCCTGCCCCCCGCCCCCCCCCCGGCTGACCCCCCCACCCCCCACACCGAGCGCCTGCTCTGAGCAGCAGTCAGGGCCCCGGCCGCTCCATCCAACCGGCCACAGGGCTGAGTCCTGGGGCGGGTGAAAATGTGGGGTTCATAGGCACCCCCACTGGCTGTGGGCACTTGAGCCACAGGGGCTCCTCGGGGAGCCGGGCCGGGCGCTCCCTTCCGTTGCGTGCGAACCAGAGTGTCTCAGCGGAAGTATCTTCACCTGGCTGGCTCCCCGCTCCCTGAGCCGCTCGGTGAAGCGGGACACACAGGCACATGTGTGCTGGGCCGGAGTCCACACGGCCCAGAACATGCACTTCAGTTGGAACAGACGCACCGGTCAGACGTCCAGGCCACGGCCAGGCCGCGGAGGTGCTCGGCGCGCCGTCCCCACACGCCCAGGTTGCGGGTCCCACCCCCCGTCCCGGTCAGGGCACGTGCGGGAACGAACAGATGGGTGCAGCAACACCTGGAACCACTTGGCGTTTCTTTCTCCCTTCCTCTGTCTCTAAAATCAACACATTAAAAAAAATAAAGCGAAATTCCAATAACGCCAA
This sequence comes from Phyllostomus discolor, assembly GCF_004126475.2. NCBI lineage: Eukaryota > Metazoa > Chordata > Mammalia > Chiroptera > Phyllostomidae > Phyllostomus > Phyllostomus discolor. The sequence continues at coordinate 173,340,996 of NC_040907.2, read as the reverse complement.
CGACAGCAGCAGGTTTGCTGGGGTCTTTCGCACCCAGCGCTGCACATGCGTTGGTGATGTTTGTGTCTTCGGCCACACGTGCCCCCACGTGGATGGCATCATCTGGAACCCAGAGAGTTGAAGGAAACCCTGGCCGTCAGAGGCACCCGTGGGCCTCGGCCCTGCAGCGCTCTGACCACTGGACCCAGTGCCGTGGGCCGGCCGCCCGCCTGGGGCCGCCCGAGAGTCCTCTGTCCGGCCGTGTTTGGAAGTGAGCCCGAGTGTCCTCGTGCCCCAGGGAAGCTGATGTGACCGAGCCCCTCTGGGACTCTGGAACCCGGGGCGTCCTCGCCGCTTCTGGAACCCCCCGTGCACCAGAAGGGAGGCAGGTGGGTTCCCGGCCCTGCGGCTGGGGCCTGCCCACCTCGGTGGAGGTGCGGGGGCTGTCTGGAGCCGTGTGTGAACGGAGCACAGTGTGGGGGCTGACCTGGTGAGAACTGAACAGCATCCCGCTCCGCGTGTTGGCAGAGACTCGGGCGAGGAGGCAGGGCCGTTGGCTCGCCCTCCCCGCCAGCACGGGCTCGGGGAGGTGGGCAGCCCCGCAGGGCGGGGCGCGCGCGGGGGACGGGGAGCGGGCCTCGGCTCCGGCTCTGTTGACTTTGGCAGAAACGCCACGTGAAAAATCATGCCTGGGATAAAAATAAGTGATAATCTGCAAGCATTTGAATGAGAGGGGATCCCCGCGAAGACTTAACAAATGGATGCCGGTTCGGTTGCCAGCTCCTGGCCGTGGCGCGCGGCCCGCCGTGCCGCTCTGCGAGGCTTGTTTTGGAAGAGATTGCAGAACCCGCGAAGCAATTCCTCACAAACTGCATAAAAGCGTCAGCTTATGTATAATTTATACAGCGAATGTTAGTTATGGTCTGTTTAATAGTATTTAATGCTGTCAGATGACATCATTCTTTCATTTACCAATGGAAACATATAAAAAGGCCCATCAGAGCCACTTTGGAGAGGGAGGAGCTCGCTCGTTGGATGGGACGAGGATTGGCGAGGACCGTAAACAGAGGCGCTGGGGGAGGCGTCCCCGCAAGGTCTTGGGAGAGCGTCACGGCGCTGGAGCGCGCTCGGTGCCCGCTCCACAGCTACTTGAGTCACGGTGTACTCGCTGAGCCTGTGCCGTCCGCCGGGCCGCCCGCGTGCCCGAAGACACTCGCTCTGCCGCCGGCATGCGGGTGACCACGTGGCCCCGGATCAGCGGGAACGGTTGGACCCACTCGTGGTTGGACTCGCCCGAGCTTCCCCGCCGCCGACAGGCCGTCCCGTGAGGGCAGAGGGGGGTCCTCTTCTGCTGTTCTCTCCCCGCCTTTCCCCCCAAACCCATCTGTAGCCCTGGCCTGTGTGGCTCATTCGGTTGGGTGTCGCCCCGCAAACCCAAGGGTCACGGTTTGATTCCCAGTCAGGGCACAGGCCTGGGTTGCGGGCCAGGTCCCTGGCTGGGGCACGTGTGGGAGGTGACCACACATTGATGTTTCTCTCCCTTTCTTTGTTCCTCCCTTCCCCTCTCTCTAAAAGTAAATAAAATTAAAAAAAAAAAAACCCACCTGGGCATTTTCAGCGGCATATCCCCTACTCTGAAGGACGTTTTTGATGCTATTTGCGAAGACAGGTGAGAACCTTGCAGATCGAGTTGTATGAAATAGAACCGAGCCCATGCCCTGCCCGATGCAGCAGGGAGGGCGCCGACTGTCCGACAGTCCCCCCATCCTGTGTGTGTGTGCACATGTGTGTGCATGTGTAGAATCCCATGAGCAGCCCGGGACCGACTTCAGGCGTCATGGGACCAGACCACGCCCGCATGGGAAGGCTGTCCGTGGGTTCCCAGAGCGGGTGCAGCTGGGTCATGTAACACTGCAGCGTGACCGGGCGCATTGTGTGCGACGTGCATCCCAGAGAACGGAGCTGCGGACTGTGCGCCGTGAATCCCCGACCATGTGTCTGGGTCCCAGCTGCTGGGGACCTGCAGGGGTGACCACCCAGTGTCCATTCTCTGAGTGTCCACATGCTAGACCTGGGCAGTGTGTCTGGGAACCTCCTGTCATCTCCAAATGGGTTTCCTGGTCTCCGGGTCTGGATGTGACCGGGGCGGGGCTCCTCCCCTGGTCTGCGGGGAGCATCTGCAAGTTTTACCCGAGGGTCCCAGAAGGGGTCCCACAGAGAGTCGAGGCCTCAGACTGAATCCTGTCCTGCCGCCCGTGGGCAGGTGCTCAGTCCCCGCGCCGGGCGGCTCAGGTGCCTGGGAAAGAGGGGGTTGGCTTCCTCAGCCCACATTTTAGCTCCCGTCCACGGGCTCGCATCATGGCCGTTTGAAAGGCCCTCAGCAAGCGCCCTCGGGGGGTCTCGGGGTAGCTCTCAGGGGCTGGCACCTTAGGGTGTTCTAGAGGGTTTTTCCCTGCCTTCCTGTGCTCCGGTGCCCCGGTGTCCTCTGCGCTGGGGTGGAAGGACAGACACTGAGCAGCTGACCTATGACCCGGGTCACATCCAGTCCCGTATCCTGCTGTGGGGCCACGTCCCGGGGTGGCAGAGAGGGTGCCGTGTGCACCTGCAGTGGAGTCTGGCCACCGACCGCCATCCCGCCATCCCACCATCCCGCCCCGCCACTCTGCACCTGCGAAGGGCGCCTCGCGTCCTGGGGAGGAGGTCCCCTCTGCTCCGTTTCCCACCACGACTCCCCTTCCCTCCCTCCCTCCCTCCCTCCCTCCCCTCTGATCCAGCTGTTCCAGCACTAAATGGAACTCCTTGTGGGTCCTGCTGAGTGCGAATTTGGAAATGTGGGCTAATGGGGACCCTGTGTTAATGGGCTACCCTCCCTGCCCCACTTCTCCGAGCGGTTCCGACACGCTGCTGTCGCCTGAAGCAGGGAGCTGGGGGTGGGAGTCTCTCGTTCGGTGTCAGGCCTGGAGTGAGAAAGACACTTTTGCAAGGGGGACTCTCAGCGCCTTGGAACTCAAATGTTCGGTGGGGCCACCCATGTGCACCCCCAGGCAAGGGAGAAGAGGGGACCCTTCCTCCCCGCCCCCAACTCCCCCACTTCCTCTTTGACGTCGTGTCTGGCTCGGCGGATGCCTGCGTTTGGGCGCGTGGAGCTGAGAAGGCTCCGGACCAGTGTTCCGGGTCGGGGGCTGACCTGCCCCCACGCCCGCCTGGCTCTGTCTCCCGGCCGGTGGGGCAGCGGAGGTTGTGCCGGCTCCCCGGGGAGCGGCGGGCGAAGTGGGCATGCAGCGCGGTGGGCTCCGGACCACAGGCCGCAGCACGGGTGGGTGTGTGACGTTGCTAGGTGGCCCGGTTCCCCGGGAGATCCAGGAGCCCGAAAACCCAGGCGGGGCCTTAGAAGGCGTTCTCCCGCTGTCGTCTAAAATGTCATGAAACGTGAGCTTCGGTGTTGGGGGCGGGTGGCCGGCTGCTCTGGCTGGGAGGAAGTGACAGGGACGGGGCTGAGAGGAGAGCCGGCACCGGCGAGACACCAGATGCAGAGATACCCAGGCCCCTGGCTGTCTGGGTGGTGCAGGTGGGGCTGGGAGCCACCTGCGAACCTCCCGCGGCTGGGCGGTGCCGAGGCCTGCGAGCTGCCGTCCCTCCGTGCAAGGCCGAGGCAGAGCCTCTCCGGGGCCAGGGAGCCCCCAGGGACCACGGCGTTCTTCAGGGTGAATTACCACACGCACCTGAGAATGTTAGAGCGCGTCTAGAAGCCGCTGTCCCCCGGTCCCCCAGCACCTGTTTGACCCTGGAAGGGCAAAAGCGTCTTCGAGCTACAGGGAACGCAGGTTGTGCGCAAAACCCAAAACGCGAGTGTGCGTCTCGGTCGCGTCCCGGCTCTCCCTTCTGAATATCAAAGCGCCGTCCTCTGGAGCGGTGACTCGACTAATTGTGTGGTGATAGCTCAGACCCAATTAATAGCTAAATGGCTTTTACTGTTAAAATGAGACCTTCTCCAGGAGTGGAGAGGAACAATGGCCGGCCGAGTCTGGCTGCTCTAATATTGATATCCTTCATGAATAGTGAGAAGATTGCTTCTTCTTCTTCTTCTTCTTTTTTTTTTTTATCAGCCTTCCTTGGCTAAATTGATCTGCTCTCTGCAGGGACCTAAGGGAACGGGCAGCCAATGACAACGGCCCGCCGGGCGGCTGCTGGGCAGGAGACAGACGCGGAAAGAGGCGACTCCTCTCCTCCTTCAGACCCCGGACGAGCGGGAAGGGCCCTGTCCGGTGAGGCCCCCGGGCGCCGCACGTGCTCTGTCGCCCGGCTCCCTGGCCTTTTCGGCGTTAAAATCGTGGTTGGGCTGTTTCTCCTGGTCATGTGTTTTTTTAGTTTCCTGCCCCGCCCCCCAAAAAATGCTCTGGATGTATTTGGGTGGGGCCCTTCTGCCGTTGGATGTTTCATTTCACGACGTTCATCCACCAACGTCCCTATTGCCACCTTCCTAACACAGCCGTTCCTCGGCGATGAGCCTGGTTCCTCGACAGACCCCCTGAGCACCCCCAGCTCCCCCGCCAGCCCTGGTGGGCAGACCCGCCGCGTGCTCCTGGAAGGGAAGAGGACACTGACATCACCTTTTGTGCCGCGAGAGGTCGGCGTCCCTTTGGATAACGGTCCGCAAGGCGCATTTACCCGGGGAAAGGGAAAAAGAAAGAGGCACCCTGTCTCCCAGCGTTGAAAGGTAGACAACTAACAGCGTAGTTTTAATTACCCGAGTGCTCCAGCGAGGGGGGTGCTCGGCTGATAGGCGCCTCCGCCACGTACACTCCAAATTATTAGTGCGTGAAAATGGCATGCGAGTTCTGCGGCTGGCTCTAGTAATTTTGGATATTTTCCACGCTATTACTGCCTGCTCCATATACCTTTACTGGCTCTTTTTGAAATTAAGCTAATGGCACGCTGCAGAAACGGGCTGCCTACTGCGCGGGAGCGCTCGCCCGGGCGGGCGGGCCGGGGCCCCACTGAGAGGCGCTGGTTTGGCACGAACGGAGACGGGCTTCAGCGTCGACTCACCGGGGCACCAGATTATTCCACGTAAATAATTAAAGGCTTTTCGGGAGTCGGCGTCAATATTCGCTTCCGATACTCGGGGTCCGCGCACACTCCCCCGGACAGGAGAAGGGCCGGGCCCTGCCGAGTCCCGCCCCCCCAGGCAGCACCTCCCGGAGCCGGTCCCACGGCTCCCTCCGGGCACTCCACGCCGCTGGCTGGTCCCTGGAATCGCTCTGCAGCCCCCGCCCTGCTCACCCAGGGAGCCCGCAGCCCCGCCCGGCCCCCCCACAGTCTAGCAGGCTCTGCCACCCTTCTCTTTCCACTGGCCTGGAGCCCACAGCCCTCTCCCTGTGGCATGATTGGGTGGGGACAGGGTCCTGGGGGAGACAGACAGGTGGGAGCCGGGGGCCTGGGGGGCCCCAGGGAGACTGGAACCAGGGCAAGGTCATGCGGGGGATAGTGCCCCTAGAGGCCGGTCCTGGAGCTGCAGGTTGGTCCTGGAGCTGGTGGTCGATCAAATCAACAGGGATGACCAGCAAGACTCCTGCCCTGCGCTTGGGTGGGGACGCCCCTCCCCCAAACGCCACGGGATTCGGGGCTTGCACATGTAACCATTGTCTGCAGCACGGGGAGCACACACTATCCCAAGGGACAGTGTCGCAGGCCGTGGAGGGGGGCTGGCCCGTGGTCTTTCAACCACGTGTGTGTGTTCGTGTGAATGTGTGTGTCCTTGCCCCCCACGGCCTGGGGTGGACACACAAGAATGTCCCCGTCTTACGTTGTTATTTGGGGGCCTGATGGCGGAACCCGGCCCTCGGAGACCGAGGGGTCCCCGGGTGGCTGTGGTTAACCCGTTTTTGCACGGGGCGAGGGAGCCGAGCCGCGCGAATGTCCCTTTAATCTCGCTCTCTCCGGAAGCGCGCCAGGACCCAAGGAGTCTGGGGAGGAGGGCGAAGGAGCGTTAATTCCACCAAGGGCTCTCCAGCCGCCCTCCGCGCCGGCAGGACGATTTCCATTTGAAAGGGACCACCGTTAATGAGCTCTGTCCCCCTCGCCTGTCACCCCACAAGCAAAGGGGCCGCTTTGAAGTCAACACGGTCTATTATGGATGAAATAAACCCCTCAGAACAAAGGGCAGTTCAAGTACAGACGCTAATGGCTGGCACTCAACCCCACTTCCCCTGCGCCGGCGCTGCCGTCAACGGGGCCACTGAGGCTGGGACGGGCCTCGCGTGGCCCGGGCCCCTCGGGACCCCTCGCCGCCCCGGCGTCTCCACCTGTCTCGGGTGCGGGGCCCCCAGGGGGGCTTCTCGGAGGTGAAAAAGTCCATCCTTCCCTTTCTTCGGGTTTTAGATTGCCAAGGGTAAGGACTTTTTAAGGATGCATCCATTTGTATTTTTGCTTTCCAAATTAGCTTTCTTCGCGGGGAAGAGAGCGCCGTGATAAATGTGGGAGCCCAGCCTTCTGGGCCGCGCCTGAAATGAATCTTCGCTGCCTGTGAGTTCAGCAAATAGCACCGAGCAGCAGTAATTGGAGAACACGGTCTCCATCCCCCTCCTCTCTGAGCAGGAGGGATCTGGCCTCAGATGCTAATCGTCTCAGGCGTGGATTTCATGTCTCTGACCCCGCGGTGTCGGGCAGCTCTGCAAGCAGGGAGACGACGGTGCTGCTTCCCCGAGTGGAGGAGACGGGGTGGGGTGGGCCTGGCTACGAATCAGGGCCACGGGGCTGTGTGCACTCTGCTCAGATGGGGCAGTCCGGCCCCTCGTCACCACCAACGGGGCTGTGGGGGCACATGCCAGGCGTGTGCAAATGCGCGTGAACACAACTTGTGACACACTCCCATTGCCCTGTTTCTGGAGCCCTGAGGCCGTCCTCCCCGAGACAGGCCAGCCCTGCGGACCAAGTCGGTGCAAGGCTGGGAACGGACCGTGCGTGGCACCTTGCAATGAGCAACAAAACACTGGACCCTCGGCGCTGTCGGTTGCGTGTCTCTGTGTGACACACTGAAGAGGGACAGTGGCAGCTCTGCAGATGCCGGGGACGGGAAGGGGGGGGGGGGCGGGCCAATCATTCCGGAAGCAGCGCGTGCCTGATCCAGAAGGCGGAGCCAGTGAGGAATGCCGGGAAGGCTCACTTTTTTGAACTCCCCAGTTACAGCACGAAAAACATTGGTCTTCGCAAAATCACTTTTTCTAAACCAAACTGGAGGCGAGGCTTGGCTTAGCAACAGCCCAGAAGGAGCCGCTCCTCCCCTTCTTCCGTCACCAGGGGACTTCTCTCCTAATGTGTCTGGTGACCTGCTGCAGCCGCACCTGCTTACAAGGCTTGCCTGTCCCTCCGGGGACCCCGGCCGTGTCTTCCAGGACTACGTCCTCTTAGGCAGCACCTGGCCCTCGCCAGGACTCTGAGGAGGACGCGACAGTCCGGGCGGTCTCCATGCCCCTGTCTCCTGTGCTTGTGTCACTGCCCGCTGTCCATCGCGGACTCCTCCTGCTTCCCGGGTTCACCAGGCCTCTGCTGGCAGCCCGCACAGGTGGGCGGGCCCTCTGAGGCCCCGGCTGCCAGCGTCGCCCGCCCTGGCGCACACACCACTCAAACGCGCTGCATCTTTCCTCGTTAAGATGCAGACCACCAGACCACAGGAGCCTGCCTCGTGCCCCCACCTAGCCCCCACCCTGCTGATGGTGAGTGCTATTCTGACATCTCTCGCCGAGGTTTAGTTTTTACCTGTTCTAGAACTTTCTGAGCATGAAAATCAGGGCCCCCCTCTTTGGTCTGTTACCTCCGGCTTCTGCAGCTCGCTAATGCTTCCTCGAGGCTCACTGATGCTGCTGCAGACGGGGCATCTATCTTGTTCGCTGCTGCGTAGTATTCTGCCGAGTAGATGCCGCACGACGTACTCGTGTCCTCCTGTTAGTGGAGGTCTGTGGGCACCCCAGTGTTTTGCCACTGCACACAGCAGGCACTGCAGGGAGCATTGTTGCCCGTCCTTTGCTGAACATAGGGATCTGTTTCTGCTGACCACAGGCCTAGGGGTGTGATGGCCTGGTCAGGACTTCGGGGATGGCCAGGCTCATTGGAGACGGTCAAGCAGATGTCTGAGTGGAGGTGTCGGTTTGTGCTCTCATCGGTGGATGGTAAGAGTTTCTGTCGCTCCGCATCTTGTCACCAGTGGGGACTGGCCGTCGCTCCTCCATCCGGTGACTAGCAGGGGTACCTCGTCACGGGTTTACATCGCCATTGTCTGATGGTGATGCCGGAACACTGTTCAATATGCTCATCGGCCATCTGTGAAAACTTTCAAACCATCGCACCTCAGCTCTGCGGCTGCTGCTTTGTTCTGTGCAGTTTCGCAACCGTTGTTGATTCAACTTTTCGGTTTCGAGGTCACCGTAGATTCATTTCTTTCTCAGTATCATTTCTCCTGTGACCGTAGATTCACAGGCAGGGGAAGAAATGATACTGAGAGCCTCTTTATACCACTTACCCAGAATCCCCCCAGGGTCACATCCTGCCTTGTACGGGCGGGCTCACAACCAGGACACCGACACCAATACAGTCAACACACGGCACACGTCCGCCCCCCAAAGAGGCCTCCTGCTCCCCCAGGGCCACGCTCCCTCCCCCACCTCCCCCCTGGCTCCTGGTCACCAAAATCTGTCTTCCATTTGTATAACTGTCACTTCAAAATGTTCTATAAATGCACTCCATGGGACACATCACCATTGCGGACCGACTCCTTTTCCACTCAACGCAATTCCCCGGGGATTCCTCCCGGCGTGGGGCGCCTCGTGCCGTGTTCTGGTGACGGGAACACACAACAGCAAACACTCTGTCTCCCCCCAACTTCAGGGGGACGTGTCAGCATTTCGTCAGCGGTTCCGATCTTCGCTGGTGTGTGTGCGTGTGGCCTTTATCCAAGTGAGCAAGCTCCCGTCTTGATCTAATTTGTTAATTTCTAAATCATGAGTGACTTCTTAATTTTATTCAATTTATTTTTGCATCTGCTCCAACGATTGTGGTTTTTCTTGTATTTTGTTAATGTCTGCAATTACACGGGCTGATGTGGAGGTGCCGCGTCAACGCGGCCTCCCCGAAACGGCCCCCGTGGAGGTGGGGTGCGCCTGCCTTTGTCTTCCACACCAGCTTGGGTGCGCTGGCATTTTATTTGGTGCGTTTGCATCTATGTCAACGGGACAGGCAAGCCTGTGGTTTCTCCTTTTCACAATGTCCTCATCAGATGTTGCCGTCAAGATTACACGGGCTTCGCAAAACAAACTGAGAGTGGTTTCTCCTGATCGTCTCCGGAAAAGTGTGCACAGGATCAGCCCTGTCTCTTAATGAAACACAGGCGACTCCCCAGGAAGGTCACCTGGAGAGGAGGCTTCCCGGCGGGACGTCTAGGAGCCGCGTGCCTGGCTTCTGTATCACCCGTGGAATTATCCGGATCTTCCACTTCTTCCCGCGTCAGTCCCGTGTGTGTCAATGATTGCTCATGTCACCTGAATTCTCCAGATGTGTTCACAGGATGCTGTCCCCAACACCATTGTTCGTGCCTGAAATACTGACATGGACGGACTTTGGGGTGCAGCCCCGGTCTTACTGTCGCCACCCCTCTTTTTCTTGGTCCCACCGAGCCAGGAACATACTCTGTTCGACGGTGGAGAGCCACCTTCAGGCTGTGTGTGTATCCTACAAATTTGCTTCTAGTGTGGCTTGTTTTTGATCTTACTTTTACTCTTTTTTCTGCTGCTGTCTCTGATTTGTTATTGAATCCATCTATTAAAGTCTTCAGTTCTGCTTTATTTCTCGGAGACCAATTTGCTTTTCGTTTTGGGGTTCTTGACATGGGTCTCCAAGACATGATCCCTGGAAGTGCCTTCTGTGAGCCTGGGAGGGACCCGGGATGCTGAAGGGCTTCGCAAGGTCAAAACTAACTTCCTAATAATACTGAGACAACCAAATATTATTACCCTTTGTGCTGTGTCGTCGTTTGCACCGATGGTGTGAAAGCGACGGCGAGTGACCCTGTGGCCCCGGCTTGAATCGGCTCAGCGGCACCGAACCATACTAGTGCTCATTCCGTTTTCTAACGCCACCAACTTGCAAACAAAATGCGGGTTTCACTTAAAAACATATTTGATGATCGGCAAAAAATATTAATTTTGCTTCTAATCATCCGTGCGGCAGGATGTGAGGGCAGCATAAACCCTCCTGCCGGACACGGAGGCCCAGAGACGCGGACTCGGGGAAAGCGCATCTGTGATCGAGGTGACTTTTTTCACAGGTTAAGACTTTTACTTGAGAAAACGACTGACAGGCGAGGTAAGGAGGTTCCAACGTGGGCATTTAGCAGACACGTGTAAGAAGAAGAGCCCACCACGCCTGTCATTTTAAGAGCGATAACTGAGAGTGTTTCTTGCCAGTGCTAAAACTCAAGCTTTTGAACAAAACGGAGAGTTTGGGAGGCCTTGCTTCACCCACTGTTGCCCCACCATGCAGTGCGCCTGGGGTGGCGGGGGCTCCCGGGTGGCAGGAATCGGGGTGCTGTTGTTGGGACAGACCCGAGAAAACCGAGAAAATTGGCTGCACTGGCGGTGAACTGGACAGCCTTCCAACACTTGGTGCTTTTAGGATGAGATCCGCGGAGACATTAACACGTATATTTGTCGGAAGATGTGTCAGTGCTTGGAAGATCTTCATAGCTCAGCAAACCCACACTCTCCAAGTGACCCTTGCGTCATGTTATGAAATCGAGTGGGAGTGAAGGGGCCATTCAACGGGGAAGGCACACCCCAGGCCTTTAAAGTGACAGAGCAGAAAAACGCTTTCACGTAGATTCCGATTTCACGTCGCAGTTGGCCTTTAGGAGCCCCCACCTGCCAAACTTTGGTGTAGTATCAAAGGAAACCGTGCTCAGTTATCTCACGAGGCTGTTAAAGGACCTCTCCTTTGCTAGCTCCGTGTCTGTGTGAAGCGAAGCCTTTTTTATGGACTCCAACCGGCACAAAATATCTCAACAAATTGAATGCAGCTGCAACCATGAGCGTCCAGCTGTCTTTCATTAAGCTAGACGTTACAGAAATTTTCAAAAATGCAAAGCGATGCCAGCTCTTCACTAAATATTTTGCTTCAGAAAATATATTTTTTCCTAAAATAATGTTAGCTATGTTAACGTGGGATACATGTATGATTTTTATTTTAAAACCAGTTAATAAATATTTTTAAATGTCTGTTTTAATTTAGAATATGGTAGATGTCAATGAATATTACCTACGGCAACCAAAGTTCTTTGGGATCGGCAATAATTTTTAAGACTAAAAGACATCCCGAGACTAAAAAGTTTAGGTGTCTTTGACCTAAATCGTAACTTTTCAGACTTTTCATATTTACCATATATGCATTTCAAGTTACATTGTTCTAGGCAACTGCTTTGTTTATAAATTTTGGTAAATCTTGTTTCATTATTATTCAGTCCAAAATATTTTCTAATTTTTATTATGGCTTCTTCTTTGCTCACGAATTATTTAGAATTGTTTTGATGGATTTCCAAATAAGTAGGAAGGAATTTCTGGTTATCTTGTGACTGATTTCTAGCTTAATTCCACGCTGATCATGGAACGTGGTCTGTAAAGTTCGGTCCTTTGACGTCCGTTGAGGTCTGCTCTGTGACCGGACGGGCATCCGGTGTTACCGACGTTCTCTGTGTGTGCCCTTGGGAAGGACGTGCCCCTCCCGTCAGTGGGCGTGGCGCTCTGTGTCAAGCAGGTCAGATTTGTCACTTGTGGTTTTTAAAATCTCTGTGAACTGATTTTTTTTTTTTTTTGCTTATTGTATCTTCCACTGAGAGACGAGTGGTCAAAGCCCTAACTAAACTTGCCCGTTTCTGCAATTTCACTTTCACTTCGGTCTGGTTCGCCCTCCTGTTCCGCGGGATACATTGAGAATCATCCCCCCTCTCCGCGGGGCCTCTTCGGTCCTCTCATCCCCACGCCCTTCGGTTCCACCAACGCGTCTTCTCTCACGGTCCGGGCTGAGAACGGGCACATGAGTTTTGGGGGCCGGCGTTTGCATGGCACCCCTTTTCACCCTTTCCCCTTGAACGTGGCTGTGTTCTTACGTATGCAGCATCTCTGCATTTGTATCCGCATAGAGTTAGGAGACAACTGTATTAGAGTATCAGTAAAACAGGATTTAAAAAGTTCATTCCAGGTGTACCGTAGTATCAGTCTGTTATGGGTATACTTACTGTTCACATTGAATACAAACTTTGGTGTGCAGGGATTGCATTTGACCTCTTATGCTTTGGCCTTTGTTTGTTTCCTCTATTTTTTCCCTATCCCGGTATCCACTGACTGAATGACATATTGCTTACTTTTGACTTTCTACCTTCCGTTAGCTTGTGAGCCCTGCTTTCCTTGTAACGGTTTCTCCAGCGATGGCGGGAGGGCCTGGGCGGGGCGCACACCCCTCACGTGGGAGGGTCACCTCCGGCCAGGCCTCACGCCACTTCTCCGGCAACGTGAGGACATCACGCCGCTCCATTCCTGCCCCGCCCCCTTCCACGCCCTTGTTCTGTACTCAGTTCTCTGTGTGCGTGGGACCCTTGAGGCCATGGTTCCTGTTGTTGTCAACAACCCCTGCTCCTCCGACTTACCTCCTCATTTCTGCTGTTGGAGGATTTCTTTTCTTCCCGTGTTATTGCAAATCAGCTTTGGACCTTTGTCATTTTTTTCTGAAGAATGTGCTTTAGTATTGCTTTGCGGTGGCATCGCAGTGGGAATGAATGTACTCCCGTTTTTCAAACTTCACGCTGTCTTCCTGTTCAAGGGATACTTCAATGAGCATAACTTGCTAAATTAGCTTATTTAGCATTTTAAAGATTTCTCTGCATTGTCTTTTGGTTTTATTCCTTTGGAAAAGATAGCTGTTTATCTTATTGTTTTTCCTTCGGCGGCTTCCACTCCGAGGATTCCATTCTGTCTTCATTTTCAGTTTCAGTCTGAAGTGGTTTTCGTGTTTATCCTTTGGGGGTTTATAAAACGTTTTGAAATTCTTTGGTCGGAGTTGGAAAACCCTCACCCCAAATCTCTTCAAAAGATGCTTCGTCCTCCTTTTCCAGTCGCCACACACGGACTCCTGCTCCTTGTCCACACGGCTCTCCTGCTGCCGGCCGTTCTCTGAGTTCGCCTCTCTGTGCCGGTGCTGGGTGCTGGGGGTCCCGTATTGGCCTGTCTTCCGGTTCACGAGCCCTCTCATCTGCTGCGACTGATCTTCAGCGAAATGGGCTGACTTAGTCCTTAAGTCCTGTATTGTATTTTTCACTGACACTTCCTTGTGGATTCCAGTTCTTGGATGCAATTCTCCATTTTTCGTTTATTTTATTATATGTGCTCATTGTAATTCAAGTTCATGTCTGGATACCCAATACCTAGATCCCCTGAGAGCATGTCCCTATTATTATTTGCTCTTGATTTTTGATAACTTTTTTCCATTGGATGTCTCACCTCATAATTTTTTAATTGAATGACAAAACTTTATATAAACATGCTAAAGGCCTCATTTTCTTCCTGGGGGGGGGGCTATAGAGGGTGACCTGGACTCTGGGCTGGTGTCCGGCTCTGCTGGTCACAGGGATGACCTGTTTGTGGTGTGCCCTCACTCCTGGGCCATAGTCCTCCAGTAACTGCAGCTGAGAACCCTCAGCGCTTACCAGGCCCCACCCACCTCCTTGGGGGGCTCTGAACTTCAGCCTCTGTCTCTCCAGGACCACAGTTGGGCCCAAATCCTGGATTAGCTTGTAAGCCTTTTAGCAGATGCTTGCCTCTGAGCTTCTGCCTCTCTGTCCCGTGTCCGCTTGTGCGTTGCCCAGCGCTGACAGTCGCCCTGGGGGAATCGGGGGCACAGTCTCAGGCTCGCTTCTCAGGGCTTCCCTTCCCAGGAGGCCCCCGGCCCCTCGTTTCCTGCAGCGCCGTGCTCCAGCGGCTGGCCCCACAGCCCGCCAAAAGTCTTCGGGTGCCGCTTCCCTTCCGCATCTACGCCCTGTGCTGTGTGCTGGCGAAGAGCCCAGTGGGTACAAGTGGTCAGCGAGCTCGCTCCCTTGCCTCTCCCTTCCCTCGAGACCTCGGACCCTGAAGCCCTAGCTGTCTTGATCGGTTTCCAGTGTTTTTAAACAGATTGTTTTTTCTATCTAGCTTTTATCCAACCTCAATGTCAAATTCACATAACTCTGCTATGGGCAACCCTGTTTTAGCCAGCAATGTTTACTTCCTCGTCAGAGCTCCCCTAAAATTCCTGTAGCTTCTCGCCTTGGACCCAGTCCTAGGGGCTACTCCAGGACAGGAATGTTGCTGGGGGCGGGGCAGCTACATTGGCTCCAGGGCTTGACGTTTGAGCAAGGGTTATATCCTGTTTGCCTTTCTGTGGATTTTTTTTTTTTTTACTGATTGCGATACCTCTCGATACCCTCAAAATGCAAAGGTAGGGGTTCCACTCATTCCTCAAACAGGGGCTGGACGGCAGGGTGTCACAGCCTCCGGGCCAGATGGAGAAGGGCTAGTGGCAGCCATTTCCTCTTGTGACAGTTGGTTTCAGAGACTCCGGGACCCCCCTCTGCCCTGGGCTCAGGTGTCCATGTGGCGGGTTTGCCACCAGAACATGTTGGCACTTGCAGCAACCCAGCAGCCTCGTCTTTCTCTCCGATCGGCCGACTCCTTTCCTGGGCTGTTTCGTGGGTAAGGCCCCGTGCGGAACGGGGCTCCTGCGGGAGAAGAGGAGAAGGCCGTCGCCTGGGGCCTCCGGGGCCTTCGGTCCCAGGCTCGGAGGGAGCCCAGCTCGGCTTGAACCAACCGCGTGGCATGTCAGCTCTCCGCCCGGGGCTTTCTCCGTCCAAACCAGCCAGTTCTGGGTCGTTACCCCCCGGTGCCGGCCAGAACCGTGGTCTTGGCAGATTCTCCGCATCTCTCCGGCTCCCAGGCGAGCAGGCCAGGATCTGTGCTTCCGTGTGACCCTGAGCAGCCCCCAGCCTGCGCTGACTCCCGGCAGCCCGAGTTACCACAATAACAAAGCCCTTTGCTTGGTTTCCAGCTCCGTGTCTTCTTGCTGCCGGCTCCGAGGCCGGGTTGTGGTTGGCTGGGTGCCACGCGGCCGCCTTTCATCTCGCACTCCTGGCACCGAGCGCTGGAGCCGCGTCGGGCTTGCCACTTCCCTGTCGGAAGCCGGGGGGGGGGGGGGTGGCAGAGCGACCGCGGTTCCCTTGGAAAACGTCTGTTTTGCTAGTTTACAACCGGAAGCTCCCGACTCCCGGGGCTGCGCACTCACGGCACCCCAGGGCGGGGCCTCTGACCTTCTCTGTGCGTGGTCCCCTTTGACCTTTGCCGTGGCCTCAGAAACCCTCTGCAGGGGAATGTAAAAGCCGTTACGTAAAACCAAGTATTAAACTGCAGTGCTCGGACACTGAAAAATCAGACCGATGGGTAAACAACGTAGAAAACTCAGGGTCGGCGCCTGCAACGCGTCAGGGAGCTGGTGCAGCGGGCGAGGCCGGCTCCTCCCCAGGGGACCCGGGAGCCACGGCTCCTCCCTGTCACACTGTGGCCGGCGCCAGCCTCCCGAAGCAG
The DNA here is from genome assembly GCF_004126475.2 of Phyllostomus discolor. Classification (NCBI taxonomy): domain Eukaryota; kingdom Metazoa; phylum Chordata; class Mammalia; order Chiroptera; family Phyllostomidae; genus Phyllostomus; species Phyllostomus discolor. The sequence goes on along the minus strand of NC_040907.2, from coordinate 173,325,367 downwards.
CTCTCGGTCTCCGTCCCAGGGCCGACGCCGCGGCGGGTTGCTGCCACACTCAGCGCTAAGGGCGGGTGGCAGTTCCGTGCCTTCTCCTCGCAAGGGCCCGACATCCCCAGGTCTCGGCAGAGGGCCCCTGAGCTGGGACCACCATGTCCGCAGCGGCGTCTGCTCCCGGAGCATCAGCGCGTATGTTGAAAAATGCTGTTTGTGGGGATAACAAAAAAAGGAGACCTCCACACCAGCATAAACAAGACCAATGTCCTCCTCCCCCAAGCCTGCCCCAGCCAGTGTGGGGTCTGGATCGAGGGTCCCGTGGACCCCACATGCATGTCACTCAGTGTAGCGGGGCTGTCAGTCAAGCAAGCCCAACCGTGGGAAAAGTTACCACCAGTCCCCCTCTGCGCCCGAGTGCGGCCCGGCGCCCCCTGGAGGCCAGGCTAGAGCCCGGGTGAGGTGTCGGCCCCCTGGGCAGGCAGGCCCTGTGCGGACCCCACACACCGTCTGCCGTTTCCCCCTGGGCCGCCCTCTGTGCCTCGGAGTGCACGGGCCTTCCGCGTGGGCTGCCCTCCACGGAGAAGGCCACGGGGGCAGTGGGCTTGGGCCGCCGTGGCAGGCAGTCCCGGGTCAGGCGGGGGCCCTGAACTTGAGGTGGGTTCCTACGCTGGCGTCCTCATGACCGTCGGTGGGGCAGGGGGAATGGAGCAGGACCGTGCCAGGATCGGGGTGCAGGAAAGGAGCCCCCCGGTCCTCATCTCGCCATGCTGCCCGGACCCTCCGAGTCCGCTCCACACACACGGGTACGAACAAGGTGGACGTCGGTGAGTGTGCCACTCGGACTACTGTCTCACTTTCTGTCGCAACACAAATGCTCTCCCCGCACCTACGCAGCCTTCGCAGTTAAGACACTTTGTTTTATTATCCCAGAAACATATAATCATTGTGGATAAATAAGAAAACGCAGAAAATTGTGAATAAAAAGATTACTGTATATTCCCAGAACCCATACATAGATGCTATTAACACTTTGTATATTTCTTTTCAGAATGTTTATGACACAAGCTCATATATATTTTTCTTTTCAAAATACGATTTCCCTGTCATTGTTGGTATGCAGCTTGCTCTCCCCGCATTTACTGTTTCTCGAATTTCCCCAGGCGAACACAAGCGTTTCTCCAACACGGCGGCGGCGCCCAAGGCTTCATGGTCGAGGACCGTGATGACGTCAGCAATGACGTCAACCGCACCCACGAGCTCTGGGCCAGGCTGAGGGCACGCTCATCCCATGAGCCCCCCCACCGGGTGTCCGAGAGGGAAACATCCTGCTTCGCTTTTGGGGTGCTCAGGGGCCTGTGGCCTCCGGTTCAAATCACTTCTAAATCTCCGATTTCATAAATAACACCATGTTGAACTGGGTTAGTAGGTAATTTTTGACCTCGTCTTAGTTTCCCTTCAGAGAAGTTCCTAGAAACGGAGCACCGGGGTCAAAGACCATGCGCGTTCTAACCAGAGCCTGTGCGCATGGCCGGAGTCCCCTCCTGCACGCTCTCCCGAGCCCACTTTTCACCTGGCGATGCGGGAGTGTGCCCGTCCCTTCCACCCGGTGGGCGAGGACCCCGGTGCCACCGAAAGGGGAGGCAAAACAGACCGACCGTGGGCCCTGGCAGAGCGACAAGGAGGGCCCAGAGGAGCCTGGCGTCCCGCACCCGTGACCCCGGGGGACACGCGTGCTTGCTCCCAAGTACATGGCTGGCCACGCTCTCGGTTGTGACTTGCCGTGTCACCTGCCCGTCCCACGGTGTCGCCTGCCCTTTCCCGCGCAGACATGCACTCCTCTCTGACTGGTCGGCGGGCCTCTTCTTACCCCAAGGATGACACCCGTCGGCCAGAGACAGGGTCGGCAAAGGGTTTCTGTCGTGGTTTTCCGTTTCCCCTTTGTGTTGGGCCTTTCGCCTTCCATTCCTCGTTTCGTTTTTGCTCAGACGGCTCTCCAGTGATTCCTCTGGTTTCCTTACTTAGGGCCCTCGCTTGGAGAGGCCTCTCCTGCACTCACTGTATGTATGTATGCATGTATGCACTACTCGCCCTTAGATGCTGTCTTTCAGTCTGCTACTTGCTTCACTTGGAATGTGTCTGTCGTGAGAGATGAGGTGAGGATCCAGCTTTATCTTTTCAACGTAGTTAACCAACGATTTAGCGCCCGATACCGAAAGAAATCTGTCCCTCCTACGTGTATGTGAAATACACATGTATCACAGAGCTGGCATTTCTAGCCTGTGCTCCCTGTCACCCGGGTTATCTGGGGTCGCACGGCCCGCTGCCGGGGACCGGCGAGGTGGCACGTGTGAGAGTGAAAGTCCGTCTCGTGGCTCCTAGCTTTGCTTCCTCGCGTGATTTTTCTGGAAGATGAAACACAACGCTCCCTTTGTTAAGTCCGAGACACTTCTCCATCAGCACGTCAGGCCTTGAAGCGCAGCTCCTAACAGTAGCCTTAGCTCCTCCGGCTGCTTCCGGCAGGAGGATGAATGGAGAGTGTCGCTGGCGTCTGCTGTGTTGCGCCGGCAGTGTGGTGCCCTGGGTTTACCGTCCTGGGAAATGCGCCCACGCTTTTCCTCGCGTGAAGTTGTGGGGCTGAGACGGTGCCCTCTGGCCCATCCCTGAAAACACCTTGGCCTTCCCCGCTGCTGGCCCCCCGGCCCCCCTCGGTCTGAGGGGTGGACTCCCTGTTCCCCTCCCAGCTCTTGGTCAGTCCGCAGGGACCCCGCGGAGGGCCGGTTCTACGGAGCCTGGGGGCGCAGCCAGGGCTGCGGCGTGCCCCCTGTTTAGGTGTGCACACCTTTACTGTGCAGGGCACCCCGGCGGGCCCTGCTGGGTTCCGCTCTGCGGGGCCGCACTGCCGGTGGGGCCCTCCCACTGTTGGGTGGTCTCTCAGTGAAGGTGTACCGAGACTCGCTGACGGCCGGGGGCAGGGAAAGGAGAAGCACAGGGGTGGCAGGAGCGCCCGCCGCCCGAGGTCCCCACCCCGGGGCCCGCCGTCCCTGATCTCCGTCAGCCCAGCCACACGCAGGGCGTAACCTTCGCACTCGAGCCCTCGGGGCAGCAAGGGAGACAGCAGAGTCCAGACCAGAGTGGACACAGCCCAGCGCCGCGCTAACCAAGCGCCCTGTGCCCTCACGGTGTGGGCGCCCGTCTCCTGCACTTGGAGGGGCCCCTCAGTCCCCCCACTGTCCTTTTTAACCGTCACCCCTCAGCCCGCTGGGCTGCCAGGGCAGATGCAGCCGAGGCCTCCCCCCGAGTGGCCGGGAATGCAGCAGGTGTGGCCTGTGGCCCGCTGACCCGCTGCGACCTCCTCGGGAGCCACACCCCCAGGACGGAGTGGCCGAGGGCCCACAGCCGGGGAGTGTGGGGCCTTCCGTCCCGGGCGGGCGGGGGCTCTGGTGATCGCTGTGCCCCAGGGGCCGGAGCTCCCCGCAGCGTGCCCGGCGCCGGCTGGTTTCAGAGAAGAACGGCCGTGTTCCCACTGTTTTGAAAATGCAAGAAAATGGCTGGAAATTTCGGTCACCACGTGAGTCCGAAATTTATTACCGCTGAAAGATAGGAAGGGGCCTCTTCGGTTCAGACAGACGGTGTCGCAGGCAGCGTGTTGCATCAGCGAAGGCTAATTTCATATCATTAGATATAATCAGAAACTCGCCGTGAGGCGCGCCGCGTCGACACGGCGTGCTGGGCACCTTAACACGGCCCAGCAGGCCGCCGAGGGTGCCACCGCTCACACTTTCCCGCCGCGGCGTTTTCGCGTGAGAACCAGGATGTTTCAAGTGGAGGAAGAGGGGCCTCGTGCTTCTCGGCAAACGTGAGCTGGGGTGCCTGGCAGGGAGCCCCCCTCGGCAGCGCCGCAGGTGGCAGAGCCTGGATCGGCCGAGCCGCGGGCCCCGGGTAGCAGCAGCCCGGCAGCGTCCGGTGGAGGGAAGACGGCCTTTGACCCTGACGGCTCCTCCTCCAGGGCAGCGGCAGCCACGTCCCAGGCCCAGCCTCGAGGCTGGTTCCTTCCAGAAGCCCCAGCGAGCGTGTGTTCCTTGCCTTTTCCAGCCTCCAGATGCGCCCCCCCACCCCCGTCGGTGGCCGCGTCCCCACGTCACTCCAAACCCTTGCTTCCCGCCTCCTACCTCCGACCTCTCATCTGAGCCCGCCTCCTGCCTGTGGGGACCCTGGTGGCATCAGCCGGGCCCGCCCCGCTGAGTCAGGACCCTCTCCTCTCCAGACCTCTCCCTCGATCACACCAGCGACGCCCCTTCTCCTGGGCAGAGTGACCATTCATGAGTCGGGGGCAGCCTGGGCAAGGAGCACCCATCTCTCCCAGGAGCGCGGCAGCAGCAGGCCAGGGCCAAGGGCAGCGACTGGCTCCAAATGCCCGAGGTCGCAAATCCAGGCCCATTGGTGCGAGCCGAGATGGGAGCGCGCCTGGATGCCCACGGTGGGTGCACCTGGATGCCCAGGGTGCTGAGCCAGAGGGACCCACAGGGGGACAGGTGCAGGGCGAGGACAGACCAGCCCATCCGGACCCCGGTCGGGCAGAGCACAGCCACACACCGGTGCACATCCACTGGACACGGGCGCTCCAGCTGGGGGAGCAGGGTCCCCTGCCGGTCTCCTCTGCGAGGTGCCCCCTGCCAGGCCTGTCCCCATGGTCTGAGTGGAGGCCTGTTCCCAGGGGAGCTGGGACACGGGAGATGAGGCACGATGACCTCCCTCCCCTCCCCGAGGCCGTGTTAGGAACCACAGAACCGGTACTCATTGCTTTTGGATTTCTTTGTCTTTGAAAATCCCAGACATGTAAGCCAAATGATAGCTAAATGCCCAGATAGTTGCTCTGCATCCATACAGTGCCAGAATTCTGGATTCCTTCGCTGTGGCAGGCAGAGTAGGAAGGGAGGGGTGGGGGTGTTGGAGGGTCCCCGAGGAGGTCCTGGTAGGGTGGGGCGCTCTGACCTGAGAACAGCCGGTAGCTGACCCCCAGCAGGAGAGTGGGGCCTCAGTCCTACAACCACAAGGAACTGCATTTCGCCAACAACCACAGGAGCATGGAAGAGGCCCTGACCTCTGACACCTGCAGCCTCACGGACCCTGAGCCGGGGTCCTGGCTGAGCCCCGGCTGGACCCTCGATGTGCAGGACGTGTGTTGCTGTAAGTGGCTGGGTTGCGGGGACCTGCTGTGCAGCGACAGTGAGCCACACTCCTAGGAGACAGCAGATGTGTGGGAGCCAGCCTGCGTGCCCGTCGGATGGCCGTGTTTCCCCGGACCGGGGGACGGGTGGGCCTGCAGAGTGGACCACCGAGAAGGCTCGAGGGAGGGTCAGTGGCCTGGGCGTCTCCTCCCAGGGCCAGGAGCTGGCAGGTCTCCACGGAGACCAGGAGAGAGGCCGTGGAAAACCGAGGCTGACTTGAGCTCAGAAAGCCCCGGCGTCTCTGGGTGGCTGTGAGGAGACCCCGCCGGGACAGACTCCTTCCCGTTTTCCCTGAGCACCGTCTGGACGGCGCGTCTGCCAACACGAAGAACCAACGGGCCCTTCACGAGATGAGATCGGGGTCTCCTTCATCCCAGCCAAGCCGGGGCCTCCTGGTCCCTGCACTTCCGGGAAGACCCCCGAGTTCACACGGAAGCCGCTTGTTGACGGCCTGCTTTTCCAGCACGGTGGCGCGTCAATGAACCGGAGGGTGTTTTAGTGCACTAGGTCCCCCCGAGGGCTCTGGAGGAACCCCTGGACGACTTGCCGAATCAACCCCACTAATTGCTTCATAGACAGGAGCTCTCTCCACCGTGTAGATGGGCCCTGCGACGGGCACTCACACACACCAGGCGGACGCGTGTGTCAGCACAGGGGGGTGTAGGTGGGTTTCTGAGCTGAAATCAAGGTCGTGTCAGCTGCACGGGTGCCTGGCGTGTCCTCCACGAGCAGCCCGGGTCTCTTCCTGATTGTTCTCCATTCCTCCACCTGCCTGCCGTGTAAATCTCAGGGCGCCGTAAAATTGAATAAAAAAAAAGTAATTTTAAATTATTTTTTATTTTAAGTCGGATAGGAGCGTAATAGAAAAAGATCATCAAAAACAATGAGAAGAAGTAATTGTTAATTTCTACAGTACCTTGGAGCGGAAGCCCAGGAGAATAAACGGAATAGGGTACTATTAAAATTTCTTCTTTTATTATATCTTCTCTGCCAGAGTGATTGTGGCTGTGTCCAATATATGCAGGGGACAATTTACTAGCTGTTTTCTATTAGTTTTTAGCATTAACATATACAGAAATAAAATGAATAGCATGCTTTCTCCGCTTAATTAAATGACTCGCAAGGCGGAGGTGCCGCTGGCCCACCCCTTCCCCGTCGCGACCAGAAGCCGGGGGTGACCAGACGCAGAAAGGAGGTGAGCAACCCGCGTCTCCTCCTTCATTAAGTGAGTGTTGATGGGGTATCGGACGTGCTTTCCGGGCTGCTGCCTCGGACGGGTGCCTGTCTGCAAGGATAATAGGTGGGTGTTCAGAAAGAAACACCCCAGACGCGTCGCTCACACGCAGGGTTAAAGGTGTCTGCAGTCCCCTCCCCCGAGAACTGGGGGCCCTCGGCTGGGGGCTCTGGGAAGGTCCTCGGGCACCGCACGGTCAGACACAGGAAGCGAAGGGGGCACGCTGGCTGGGTCCGGGCCCCGGACCTCCTTCGTGCATTTTCTGGAGACAGAACGTTGACCTCACCGGGGTCCGCAGGGGCCCCGAGGCTGAGCGGCTCGGTGGGCCGCGCTAACCAGCTGTGGGAAGCCCCCACGCAAACCACGGTGAGCCATGCGTCCTTTCTCTGAGAACGGGCGGTGGGCTGTTCCCCCCACCCCTGTGTGACCGTCTGTCTCTCCTTGCACACACACATGCACGCACGCACACACGTCTGTGAAAACACTGTGTTTACGTTATCTGTTCCGCAGCAGCCCTCTGAGGTGCTGCTGTTCCTATCTCCATGTCACAGATGGGGAAACTGAGGCATGGTGGCCGGCAGCCAGCAGGCACTCCAGGACCTTTGACCCGAGGGATTCATTCACGCCACATTCATTCATTCATTCATTCATCTGTGGAGCACCCCCAGTGCACCGGGCCCTCTTCTAGGCTTCTGGGAACCTAGAATTCAGACCCAGCAAATGCAGTCCCTGACCCTGGAGTGAACATTCTAGAACATTCTCAATGACCTATTCCCTAGAACAACATGGCCAACACCGGCCACTCTGGCCTCGCTCTGCAGATTAACCGTGTCTCGGGGAGGTCAGGCAGGCATCCCAGGAGAGCACGTGATGGGGTAGGAGTCACCTGGGGTCCCCGGGATGGGGGAGCAGGCTTCTCTGGTTCAGGGCCTCGGCGGTGGGTGGCAGTGGCTGCGTGTTGGGGGCTGGCTGACAGGTTTTCCCATGCCCGTGCGTGCAAGGTGGTCCCTCCGCTATTTCCTGGCTTTGGACTTGGAACCTGAAAACGGTCGAATAGTGTGTCCATGGGTAAATCGAGCTGTATCTGTGTATCTGGCTTATCAGCCGATTCAGTGAGGCCTGTCCCCATGTGGTGGTCAGTTTGGGCAACGGGAGTGGGCTTCCAATGGCCGGAGGCTTCATTTCCTCCTGACCTTCAAGACCAGGGACCTCCACGAAGCAGCCCCCCCCACAGGCCCCCGCTGGGGACCCCCGGAGCCATGTCTTGCCTCTCATTTTCAGCAGGAGCCTGGGGCCCTGGTTTCTCTCCCCATCGCCCCTGTGGCCTCAGCACCTGAGCTGCCCCTGGTCCTCATTGAAATGCAGATGCCGCAGGGTTTCCGGCGGACACACACACACACACACACACACTCACACGCACACACACCGCCCCTCTCCGCTCCAGAGCACCTCCCAGGAGTGGTGGGGGGGGGCGGCAAAGACCCCGTACTTCGCATTTCCAACACGGCTAATAAAATTTAACAAACGGAAAACCAAAATGTCAAACCAGCCGTAATACCGACGGCATTTCTCTTAGGCCGAGTAAAGAAAATCACAGTGACTTTAATTGGTTAGAATAACGAAAAGAAGAGAGAAAGAGAAAATCTCTCTGTGAGTTGCAGGGACTCGACGAGAAGGAGCAGGAGAGTAATTTTACTAAAAGTAGGGGTAATCAGGCTCCGTGCCTGGGAGAGGAGGTATTTCGGAACGGCGTAACCGACTCGAATTAACTGCGAGGGTGCGAGCAGTGCCCCCCCCCCCCGTGCAGACGAGGGCGCGCCTGGGGTGGGGGCCAACGACGCGGCAGCTGCGCTTCAGCGGACCTTGGCGTCGTATTTCACGGAGTTCGAGTTGCAAGGGAGGGGGGTGGGCTTTATGGAGCGCAAGGCATTGTGGGAAACCACATATATTCTGCTTGTCTGAAAATGTCTCTGTGTTTGCCCCACAATCCAAGGCTGGAGCCTCCCCCACCCTGCCCCGACGGCTCCCGTTCACCCATTTTCCAGGTAGAAAGCTCGGGGGAGCCCACGGAGGCCGGGGTGCTTCTAGAATGTTGGTTCTGGTCTGTAGGTGATTCCCGTGCGTTCCCGGGGCGGTGACATGCCTGGGGGTGAGTCTGGGTAACCCTGCTGAATTATAAGTTACATTACATTTGTAATGTATGAATCTGAATCTCCTTGTGCTTCGTCCCAATCAGTTTACGCAGCCAGCAGGTCCCCCGTTGGTGATTTTCCCTAAAACTTCAAGCCCCGTCGAGGGCCAGCATTCACAGGGAAGGGATCGTGGCTTTTATTTAAAAAAAGGAAAATCGCACTTTGGTTGCATAAACATAATTCTAAAAGTTAACGAAAGCAGCCAGTGGAATGCCCCGGTTCGGGTGTTCCCAAAGGTCCAGATGCCCCCGGGGCAGGCGCACAAGCAGCAGGGTCACTGGCAAAGGTCCCTGCATCCCTGCCAGACTGTGGGGTAGACACAACTCATCCTTTCAGGCCCTGATCGTTTTTAAAAACTTTGTTGCGGTCGGTGTTCCAGGCCCAGCCCGCCCATTGTCCTCAGGGTCAGCAGGCACCGGCTCCGGGAGGTGGGGAGAGGGGGCCCAGGGGGAGGGGGCGCTCCCTTCCGAGCCGAAGAGCCTGCCGCGTCTGCGGTTTTGCCTGCGGCACGCCCGGGAGGTGGCCGAGGCGCGACAACCCCGCACTTCTGTTTTGTTTCTGTATTTACCGCGATGCCGCAAACAATCAAAACACAAGCCAAACGGGGACGGTGTCTAAACAGCCGCCGCCTCACCCGTGTTTCGTGCAGAGCCTGTCACGGGAAGAAAGGTTAATTCCGCATTAAATATAATCAGAGCCGCAATCCGTGGCTTGTCACGCGGACGCGGGCGGTGGGGACACACAGCCGCTCGGCAGGAAGCCTGGTTATATTTCTTACGCGTTAGTAGACGTCGGCTTAGAATTGATCAAACCTTTGCTTCCGAAGCGTATATGCCAACACCTCCGCAACACACCATAAACCAGACTCTCAGAAAATAATAATGATGCTTATCACTCACTCGCCCCGAGTTCGCCTGCGAAAAACCTGCAGCCGGCCTGCCGCTGGAGCTCCTAAAACATAGATCTTTTCGCTGTACTGATAATTCACTCTCAGCTGGAGATTGATGACTCGGTGAAGTCCATAAAAGATGTTACCACTATATTTTGTTCTTATGATTTATTTTATCATGTTGTCAAGGTTTGCAGAAAACAAGAAACAAATCAATGAATGTCATGCTTAAATATTAAAGAAGGCTGTAATACACATTTTTATTCAGATGCCTTATTCAATCATGCGCCTCAGAAAGGAGTGGTGGCAACCAAGCTTTTATTTGAATTACTTTTGGGGAAATTAATTTAGGAGGACTGTGGGATTGTGAGTGGCAGGAGGCAGCTAACCTTATTTGCTTAAATAGGGAGGCCTGGGCGCGGGGCTCTTCGGGAAAGCGGTTCTACAGAACCTCGGGGAGGGGGGTGGGTCTCAGAGCACCGGGATCTTGGGCTGCAGTGCCCCGGCCCAGTGCACGCCGGCAGCGTGGGAGCGGCCGTCTGGGCGCCAGCGAAGGGAGAGGCTGGGCTCCGGGGCCGGGGAGGAGGCCGTACACTCTGCTTTTGAAACGAGTCATTTCCTCCGTAGTTACAGGCGATGGGGGTCCCTGTGTCTTCCCAGGGCGGGCGGCGTCTGGAAGCGTGGCGTATTCCGGAATTGCTGGCCTTTCCCACACCCCATTAGATGGCAAGCCGCGAGGAACGGCTAAATCTTGCTTTATTTGTCTGAGCCGGACGGGCTTTCTGCAGAGGGGACCCGCCTGCGCAGACGCTGTCAACGGTGCGTTCCCGGGGCATAAACAGTATGTGTGCTCTGCACCTCGGCTGTGTCTGAAGCAGAGGAGATGCAAAGGGAAAACTCACGTCAAAAGCAAGCCTCCCGGGTCCCGTCCTGGGATCGGGAGCCTCAGCCTGGTCCCTTGCGGGAGCTCAGGCCTGGGCCGGGGTGAAGGACGGAGGAGGTCAGGGGACTCCGAGACGCACGGAGTCCCCAAACGCCGTTGCATGATCAGGGAAAGCGACGGGGATCCCTCCGGAATTATCTGGTCGTGGAATGTGCTGTGTTGCATTTTGCCCTTTTCCTGTGAAAATTGGTGGCCCACGCAGGGTCTGTGCGGCGACTCCGTACTCTCATGAACATCCAGTTAAGCGCTCTTTGGTTTTCTGGATGCACTGGGGTTCGTTTGAATCTGGGAGGCGGTCCCTGGCGTTACAGCAGGGTCCTCCATTCTAAGGGGGGCGTTTCCCGGTGAAAGTTTTTAAAACAGAAAGCTCCCCAAGGACTTGGGAAAACGTAATTTGGCTCTTAAAAACCCCCTCCCCCCCTCGTTTCTCGGGAACGCACCTGTTGTCTGTCGGAAACGAGAGGCACCACGGTTCCGTCTGGCGATGAGGGAGCTTCCCCGCACATAGTTTGGACTGAGAAACGTCTCCAGGTGGCGGCGCTCGGAAGCCCTGCGCACACCTCAGGGTTCGGTGCTGTTTCCTCCTCGCCCCCCGGCCCCCCGGGGTGGGCCGAGAGCAGGCTTCAGCTCCTGGGGGCCCCCCCTTGGAGCCCTCCCTCCCCAGGTGCCTGGGCGGGAGGGCCTCCTCTCCCAGGGCAGACGCCAGGCCTGGTGTCTAAGGGTCCCGGGCCGCTCGCCTGCCCCCTGGAACCCGCCAAGGAGGAGACGCACGCTGAGGGCACGGGGCTCGCGGTGGCCATGCCGGGGCCTCTGGGCTCACTCCAGGGTTCCAGTGGCTTCATGTCACGAGCTGCACAGGAGTGGGCAGGGGTGCAGCCAGAGGCCCCCCAAACTGCCCTTCGTCACAGGCAGCGAGGGTCTGCCTGTATGTCTCCCTGGGGGTATGCACACAGGTGTGTGTGAGGGTGGTCACGGGGGGCCACCTCAGTCAGTCACCTGGAGGGAGGGATGGATGCTGCTCTTCTGGGCTGGCTGCCCGCACGGCTGCTGGGGCACCGAGTGCACTGACGGACAGAAGGGCCAGCGGCATGGAGACTCTCAGACCGGCGGGCCTGCCGGGCAGCCCGGGGCGGCGGGGGAGGCCCTGGGTGGGGACCAGAGGGTCTGGCCATAAGCTCACTGACCCTCGCTGTCCCCCCGGGGTCCTGGGGTGGCACCCTAAGCGCTCTGCCTCCTGGTGCCCAGTTTCCAAATGCAGAGAGGGAGGCCCCCCCCGCGCCATGGCACCCAGGATGGGCCCCTCTGTCCTGACCGCCGGACTTCCGAGTCACGGTCCCAGGTCCAGGGGTGGACGGTCACGGAGTGGAGGGGGCTGAGGGGCTTCGGGCGAGGAGAGGGAATACGGTTCTGGAAAGTCCCGTGAGGACGGACTGGCTAAGGTAGAGGTCTGCAGAGGCACCGTGCGGAGTGCCGGGCTTCTAGAGGCCTCTCCTGCGTTCAGTGCTTGAATAAGGAGTGAGCTTCCAGGTGGCCTTCTGCTGTCCCCTGGAAGACAAAAGTGTCCCCGTCTTAACAATGACAGAATCAATAAGAGGACATTCAGAGCTTTTAAAAGCCCTTGAGATGGTGCAGGGGTTTGCACGACCAGTGTCGTCCAGGCGGGGACCTTTCCAAGGACAAGGGTGGCTGTCTCATGCTGGGAGGCAGGGACAGCTTGGGCACCAGGACTTGGGGGACAGACACCAGAAGCCTCCCTGTGAGAGCACCACAGGCATGAGCACGGGGACACATCCCACGGGAGGGGGGTTCGTGCCCGGGGCCTTAACACCGTGGACCCCCCAGCTACCCAATGAAGCTCCGCCGGGGGCCCAGCTCTCCTCGGGCCTCTGCGGCACGGACAGGCCACTCGTGGGCCATGGCTGACTCTCCACACCTGCCCTGGGGTGGGGGGTTAAGGGGAGAAAGGCCTGCACTGCCCCCCCACTCAGGCCCGTGGCAACCAGAACCTGAGACGTGAGCCTTCAGAAACAGGTGACTTCCTGGGAGCCCAGGTGGGGACCCCGGTGGGACAGGCCCTCCCTGCAGCTCTGAGCACGTGGCCTGAGCCCCGGGAACCACAAGCTCCCTGGGGTGCGGCCAGGGAGGCCCCGTGGGCTGCCTGCTGCGCAGAGGGGCCGCCTGTGGTGGGTGCGCACGTGTTTCTTCATCTGGCCGTCTTCCCCGGGGCACCCGGGCTGCGCTCAGCGTCGGGGGCCCTGGGGCGCACGGCAGTGGGACAGTCTGCGATCTCAACGAGACTGCAGAGGGGGCGGGGGACCGGGCCACCGGCAGCTGCATCCTCACACACGCAGATATTTCATCGCAAACAAGGACACGGGCTCTGAAAGGGGGAGGGGGATGCAGTGGCAACCAGACACGGGGACTTGCCCTGTCCTAGAAGATCAGGGGTTTGTCCTTGAGGAAGTGACATCGTGGGGATGCTGGGAGGGACAAGGCGTTCCCTGGTGAAGTGGGTTTGGGGTGGGGGGTTGGGGGGGCTCCTGTCACTTGGCGGCACAGGGGTGGGGCTGGGGAGCCGCTGGTTAAAACAGTTTAATTTTTGTGGCGTCCACAGTTCTGAGCTTTGCTTCCCCTCGCAAGCAGGGGCACAGTCCGTGGAGCTGGGATTCGACCGAGAGGCCCCTCCCTCCGGGCTTCGGGGAGAGGCGCCGAGGGTGACGGCGCCCGGCTCCCGCCCTGGGCCCTGAGGCTGAGCGCCAGAGGCCCTGCTCCTCCCCGCGGGAGCTCAGGGCCCAGGAGCAAGGACTGTCCCGTCTGAGAGTGTCACTGTCGGCAACGCCGCCACGGGGCCAGCCCCCGAGTCAGGCACCGTGCCGAGGGCTGCGCGTGTTTAATTAGGGTCGCCAGACTGGCCCCCTGGAATTGTGGGATGCCTGGTCAAAACTGAATTCTAGATGAACGGCATTCTCTTTTCAGTGCACGCGTGTCCCGCACAGTCTTTGGCACGCTCACACGGGACCGCGCCCGGCAGGGCGCCCGCAAGGCGGGTGTCACGGGCGCCCCGGATGCCCGGCCACCCTGCATTCAGCCTGCACAGCACTTCTGTGCAGGCGGTGGTAACGGGATCCTCTGGGTGCAGATAAGGGAGCAGGGGAAGAGACGGTGTCATTTCATCCCACGCGAAACCCAGAGCCGCCGGTGCGGGAGGCGGCCTCGGGCCCGGCCCCCCACGGGACCCCGGAGGTGGAGAGCATGGGGGTCTCGCAGGGCACCCCGGCTGCCACGGGGCTGTCAGGAGCCCTGGGCAAGGGCCTCTGGGTGGCCCAGGGAGGGTCTCCCCAGGGGGTGGGAGGGCCTCCCGTGGGAGGGACGGACCGGCCCGTCACAGACCGGGGCCAAGCCCAGAGCTCCCTTCCCTGAGGTCTCACCCCACACAGTCCTGGGAAAAGGGGGTCTCGTGGTCCCTGGCCGCATCCATGGGTCTTGGCGACTTGAAAGACACCAGCACACGGATGCTCTCCAGCCCTCGGACGAACGAGGGTAATCTGTACACGGGACACGCCCTCCGTCACCGTCCTGCGGGACGGGACGCCGGGGGCCTGGGGACAGACTCGGACGAACCCCGTCCCTCCAGCCGGGGCCATGAGAAGCCGCCGCCTGGGCGGGAGGAAGCCCCTCCTTTCACACCTCGCACACCACTCCTGGTCGCACACCGCTCCTGGTCGCACATGGCAGGTCCCAGTTCTCCACACGTGTGTCCCCTTCGGGGCATCATCACCGGGGGCCTAGACCCGCTGTCGCTGCCCAGTGGAAGCACGCTCTCCGTAAATGCTTGAATGGAAGCGTGGGTGGGCCCCCCGCTGTGACTGGCTCCTGTGTGACCACCCGGGACAGCCCAGGAGGGCTGCCTCCCATGCTGCAAGGACCTGTGGGCGGTGGTACTGGTGGCTCGCTTCCTGCCCCAAGCGCCTGCCTCCCTCCTGAGCTTCCCCCGTCCCTTCTGGTCCCTGTCCGCTCAGGCCGGATGCTCCAAGTGGCCCTCTGGGGGCCGGAGGACAGTCACCCGTCCTCACACGGGCTGTGAGGGCTCCTTCACGGCACTGTTGTGGCCGTCACTTGGGAAACAGAAGCACAGGGGACGAGCAGGTCAGCCCCCCTGGACGCAACCTGGGCGTCTGCTTTCAGGCGTGGAGGCTGGGTCAGGGCCACTGGGAGCCCAGTAGGACCGGACCAGGGGACCGTGGGGGACCGGTGAGGAGACGGGCATCGATGGGCCTTGAAGCTGAGGAGTTCGTTCCTGAAGCCCTGACCCGTGACTGCTGTGTGTGTTCTCTTAACTAGGCAGGCGGCGTCCTCGCTTGGGGGCCTGGGGCGCAGGCGGGAGTGAGCCCGGGGGCTCCGCACACCGGCCGGCTCCCGAGGAGGGGCCGCGGTCCTTCGGAGAGTCTGGCCGCCTCCCAAACGGGCTGACACAGGCCAGCACCCAACACAGAGGGGAAGTAGCCACCGGGAAGGCGGTCTGGCCCCTGCTGTCACCACCAGCCCAGCCCAGCCCAGCACCCGTGAATCCCCGCACACGTGGTCGGCTGGGCCGGCAGCCGGAGGGATGCCCTGCTGGGGAGGACCCTTGTGTCCCCCCCTTCCCATGCACTGGGCACAGGTCAGGGGCTCCTCCCACAGCCGTCTCGGCCTCCCTGGGCACTGGCCAGACCACCCTCTGTGTGCTGGCTGGACCTGGCAGTGCCAGCCTCTTTCTTGGGGACAGCAGCCAGTGGGGAGCCGGTGGTCTGCCGGGTCAGACAGCAAGCTGGCCCTGGCCAGAGGAGGTGGGTGCAGACAGCCCAGCGTCCCCCCGGGTCTCTCTCTGCCCAGCCCGCATCACCGCCCTGCTGCGGCGGCAGCTGTGACAGCCGGTGGCCAGCCCAGGCCCATGAGCACAGCGAGGACTCCCACCGGGCCCAGGTCCCACATGGAGGCGTCTCTGGAGGAGAAGCAGCATTTTGAGATGGATTCATTTCCTGCGCGTGCCTCCACATGTGAGAATTGCAGGTTGAGAGAGAACTCGGGGTCGGGAGGACCCCCTGAAACCTTGGCAAGTGAGGCCCCGAGGTGTGGAATGACCTGGAGCTGTTTCCGGCGCTCCAACGCCAGCGTGACACAGCAGCATGGCCGGGCTGGGAGCGGCCCCTGCAGGTCCTCATCCAGCTCTCCGGTGACCGGGCCCTCAGCTCAGAATCACCACGGTCCACCCCGGCCCACCCCTGCACAGTGGGGTGACATGGCGCCTCTTTGCGAGGGGGGCACTGGGGTCGGATGCTGGGACAGCGCCCCGGGGCGCAGCCAGCTGTGGAGGCGCCGGCACGTCAGGTCTGCGCGTCACGGGAGAAGCTGCTGACGGACGCTGGGCGTCCCCGGGCATGATGTGCCCTGGGAGGTGTTAGTGTGGACAGTTTTGACCTGAACTTGCATTGGCCATGGACACAGGGCAGGAGACGGCTGCCGTCTCGCCGTGCCCTTGACTACTCATCTGCTCCGGCAGGAGGCAGGAAGAGCCAGGGTGTCTGGCCAGGCGGCGGTCCCCTTTCCGCCGTCACCAGCTGTGTGACCGCAGGCAAGTCCACTCGCGGTGCGCAGGATCCTTCTCTGTGGAATGGGGACAGGCTTGGGACCCCCTCCGAGCTGGCTCTGAAACCGGACACTCGGTGAAAGGGCATCAGACTGTCCCTGCCGTCGGCACTCGGACCGGGTTCCAGTCATCGTCCGGGCTGGCCGGGGCCCTGGTGGGGGAGTGGGGGAGGGGGTGGAGCACAGGCACTCCAGGCCGAGAGGACACACAGGAGATGCACACGCGACATGTGCCTTTGTCAGACCCACGGAAGAGACCGCACGGAGGGGGCTCTGATGGAAACCAGGGGCTGTAGTTACTCGTACCGGACCGGCGGTGGCTCCTCTGCTCTCAGGAACACCCGCGTGCCCAGTAGGGAGGCCGAGGGAGGGCGAGCGGGCCGAGGGCACGTGGCTCCTCTCCAGCTTCTCCTCTCCGCGCTCTCTGCCCAGCTTTCCTGGGAACCCAAACTGCTCCGGGGAGCAAGGCCTGTGGTTCGAAGTGACCGGTCACCCGTGCACGCTGCTGCTGCTCTGTTCAACCGGGGTCCCCTCTGCCCTGTGTCCTGGGGAAGGGGCACGTGTGGTCTCCCCATGGCTCATGCTCACCCTTTTCTTTCCCTGGCCCACAGTCGTGCCCACCGCAGCTGAGCTGCCTGCCCCCTGGAGCCCCTAACCTGACCGGCCGTTGACGGACAGAGGGTGGGCCAGGGGAGCGCAGCTTCTGGGCCAGGACAGAACACGCAGAGACGTTCCCAGACGCCTCCAGCCCTCGCCCGCCCCCACCCCGGCGCCCTCTCCCGCAGGGTCGGCGGCCGCCCTGGTTGGCACCTTCCGGTCCCGAGAGGATGCCCCGCCCGCCAGCTTATCTGCCGCGGGCCCTGCCGGCTCTGGCCCTGGTGCCAGGGGGTCTGCCTCCCCACTCGGCTCCGCCTGTGAGTCATCATCAGGCACCTGGGGCCGTGGGCCACCCCGGGGGGGGGGGGGCAGGGAGCCACAGCCGAGGAGCAGAGAGCAGAGTCAGGAGCTCGGGGCTCCGCACGCAGGTGCCCAGGCTCTCGCCGTCCCGTCCACACGGGCCCGTGTCGGGGCTCCTGGGGCTTCTCTCCCGAGAAACCGCACAGCCCATTGGAGCTCGGTGACGACTTCTCCTGGGCTATTTCGTTTGAGATCTCTCTCAGCTTTGCACAAGAAGCACAATCACGGTTTCTTAAAACCCAGGAAAGTCTCCTGCCTTACAGGTGGTCAAGGAGGGGGAGGTGGCGGAGTTGTCCCGAGTGCCGCCAAGGGTCGGAGTGAGTGTGGGTGTCTTCGGTGTGTCTGCTCTCCAGACCTTGTCTCTACTGTGTGTGTGTGAGTGTGTGAGTGTGCGTGTGTGAGAGCGTGTGTGCGTGTGTGCGTGAGAGCGTGTGTGCGTGCGTGTGTGCGTGTGTGTGTGTGAGAGTGTGTGAGTGTGTGTGTGTGAGTGTGTGAATGTGTGTGTGTGGGGGGTGTGAGTGTGTGTAGATGTGTGTGTGGGTGTGTGTGAGTGTGTGTGAGAGAGTGTATGAATGTGTGTGTAGATGTGTGTGGGTGTGTGTGTGTGGATGTATATGTGAGTGTGTGTGGATGTGTGCACGTGTGTGTGTGTGTGAGAGAGAGTGTGTGTGTGAATGTATATGTGAGTGTGTGTGTGGATACGTGCACGTGTGTGTGTGTGTGTGAGAGAGAGAGTGTGTGTGAATGTGTGTAGATGTGTGTGTGTGGATGTGTGTGTGAGTGTGTGTATGAGTGGATGTGTGTGAGTGTGTGAGAGAGTGTGTGTGAGTGTGTGTCTGTGTGTGTGGTCCAGCGTTCTGTGAGCAGATGAGAACCTTCCCCCTCAGGGAACCCTTCGCGGAAGGTGCTGGAATGATGCAGCGCCCAAGTCCGATGCGGACCCGAGACACTGACTCCCCTCCCATGACAGATCAGACTGGGGCGACCACCGGCGGTCTGCCCATCCCCGGGGAGACTGGCAGGGGTATTCCAGATGGACTCCAGTCAACACCACATTCTGGGGTCCGAGGGTCAGCTGAGCACCGGATAGAGGGCCGCACGCCTCTGCAGCCTCTAAAGGCGGAAACAAACGTAGAAGCCGGTCCCCCCGAGGCCTCAGGAGCCACCGGTCCCCACGGCCCAGGTGACGTGCCGAGCAACGTCGTGGAAACCGGGTCCCGGCCAGGAGGAGCCCGCGACATCACCCGCGCCAATGTGACACGCCGTCACTGTGCTGTGGGTCCCTTAGCGAGACTGAGGCTGAGTGGCAGGTCAGTCTGGCGACTCTGGAGTAACCAGGGCCCCAGACCGGGGTGAGGGGCAGCTGTGGTGACCGCTCCGGAAGCGGGGCCAGAGCCAACAGGAATCCTCTCTGACTTCAGACATTCCCCGGAGGGGCACGGGCCCGTCCCCTCCCCTGCACCAACTACTCGGCGGTTAGCCGAAAACCTGCCCCAGGTCCCGCAGGGCGGGCGGGCGCCCACACCCCTCCCGACGCGGCCTGGGCGCCGCAGGGGACGCTCAGAGGACGCGGGCCCCGAGGGAGGGCTTCGGGCCAACGCACGGCGTTGCACCTGTTGTCCGAGAACTGTGACGGCCCGAAGCTTCGGAGCCAGCTGCCCCTGTCTGGGGGTTCGCAGGCGAGCACCCGGCCAGGAGGAGGCGGAGCTGGGAGGGACAGTGGCTGGGGCCCCAGGAGGGAGGCCTTACTAGTGTCATCCCTGCGGTGGCCCCCGTTCAAGACCGCCGGGAGGACAGTGACCGCCGCTGGCATCCGGAGGAACGAGGAGCCAGGTGGCCAGGCCCTGGCAGGCGTGTCCGCTCTTTCTATTTTCCGTGAGTGTCGTGGCAACACGGGGATGAACA
>NC_040907.2:173296406-173301406 GCF_004126475.2 Phyllostomus discolor | reverse complement strand
GCTCCATAGTAGGAGTTTTGGGAATATCCGGGACCACCCACCCAGGAGGCGGCGAGGGGGCCAGATGCAGAAACCCTCCACGGCAGGACGCACGTTTTCATGGCGAAACGACACTGGCCACATACGCGGCCCATCTCACACAGACCCTCACAAGTTCTTACAAAGTTCAAACAAATCACGAGTTCTTACTTACACCCCGCCCCCCCCCCTCATGGCTGGGCTATTTATGGAACACGTGTGCTGTCTCCGCTGTCCAGCGCCCGTCTGGGTTGTGTGCTCAGGCCGGGGGGCGGGCAGCGGACACGGGGCTGCATGGTGAGGATGGGACCGGGAAGTGGGGTCAGCTTTATCACGGCAGCGAGAGCACAGGAGGGAAGGACAGGAGTGTTTGCAGAGAGCAACAGGCCCTGCTCATGTTTGCTCTGTGAGTCCGTGGCACCCAGTAGGTGCTCGGCGCGGGTGTCACCTGGGCTAGAGGGGACAGCTGGCTGCACGAGGTGACTGCTTTCTTGGGTGCAGACAGAGCCAGCCTCCGCCGCCTCACGCCCTGCGGCCTCCGGGTCTGGAGGAGAAGCGAGCCGCTGTGACACCCCCCGGCCGCCCCCCTGCCTCCCCGCACGGAGCTGCGTGGCCGTGTCTTGAACCAGAGACGGCTCAGCTGACTGTCCTTTCCTCCCCCTGCCCTCCCTCCCATTGCCCCTTTCCTCCCCTGCTTCTCTCCCCTGCCTCTGTGTCAGGCACGGCGCCGGGTGCCGAGGGTACACGGTGCAGTAGAGCCCGGGTCGGCCTCACCGGTGGGCTGGGGCGTCCCCACGGGCAGCCGTGTAGAGATGTGTCTGGACTGTGACAGGACATTGCACTGGCCCAAACATGCCAGAGCATCCGGGGAGGCTTCCTGGAGGTGCGGAGGCTGAGCAGGGTTTTGAGGGATGAAGAGGAGTTGGCCAGGTCCACAAGATAGTAGCAGCATTCTAAAGAGGGGACTGGGAGCAGTTTGCTTGGCTATCGGGCGGCTGGCAGCAGCATGGCGGGCTAGCCGGGACACCCCTCGTTGGTGGTCAGGGCAGCGGTGGGTGGCCAGAGAGAGGCCATCTTCGAGAGGGGAGCAGAGTGGGCCAAGCAGGTGCTTCTGGGCCTGGGGAAGGTTCCAGAAGCTGTGCCTGGGCAGGGCACTAGGGAGCCACGGCAGGGCGGTCGGCGGGATAGTGTGCCGTGCACGGATTTGCACTTCAGAGCGACCCCCCAGCCAGCAGTCCGGAGAGTGTGCTGCCATGGTCCTCGCCTTCCGTCTCCGTGGGTCGCTCTCCCGGGACCCCGAGCGGTGCAGCCGGCACTGGCCCCCATCCACGGTGTGCGTGGGCGGGACATCAGCACTGAGCGTGAGGACGGCGTTTGGCACCCGGGAAGGATGGGGAGACTGAAACGAAACCAGCAACGGGCTTTTTCCAGCACCGGTTCTGGTTTCCCTCTCGGTGCGCACCCTCCCTTAACCCGAGGGCGGAATTCTATTGTGTGCGGGCCACTGGCGTCCGAGAAGCGCGGCGGGTGAAGAGCGTGGGGGGGGGAGGGAGAGGCAGTGTCTGCGGCCAGGTGGGCTGTCCACCGGGCGGACGGCGGGAGGGGTGTTTTTGGAGCCGTTGCGTGCGGCAGGGGAGGGGATTTGACTTTTAGACGCGGAGCACTGCGGGCTGAGAGACCCCTCTCACGGGGTGCGGGGACGCTGTCTCAGTCAGAACGCTGTGCCAGGAGCCCTTTCCGGGGAAGCGCATCTCACTCCAGGCCGGCAGGGTCTCGCGTATAAACAGCCCGGCCCGCTGGGCCAGGAGCACAGCTACGAACCGCAGGCTCCCCCGGCAGCCCGCGGGGCCGTGAGGGATGCTGTCAGCCCCTTCTAACGCACGCCCTTCCCTGGTCATTGTGGGCAGAAACAATGCCCGCCTTCCCGAAAGGAAACCGGCGGCCAGCACTGCGGCAGGACTTCCTATGCATGGCCGGTCCCATTCAGGCCCCGCTCGGCTCGGCTCTGGCTCGGCCCACGGGGCGGCCTCCCTCCCGCCCCGCGCCCACCACCACCGCCGCCATGGGGGGCACTTCAGCCGCGCTCACGGCTCCGGGTGCTTCAACAGCCGCCTTTTCCTGAGTGGGGCGTGGAAGCTGCTTTTACACTTCAACAAAGCTTTTTTTTTTCCTCTGGTTTCTGTTTCCCCCCCCAAATTGCCTTTCCGTTCCACGGATCCTAACAAAGCCCCTGACAAACCGCAGAAAACCTCAGATGACGAAATGGCAAACACTTTCACAAAGCGCCCGACTGGCGGCAGAGGGCCCCGTGATTGCGTGTTTTCACGTTAATGGGTTGACACGTTTTTCTTCTTCTCCTTCCATCTTTCTAAACCCACGCTCTGCTTTGCAGGGGCACGGGCGTGCTGCCTTCCAGAGCCGATGGATGCCGGTCCACCTGCACCATAAACCGCTGGACACAGAGCAGGCGGGGCCCGGTCTGCAGCCAGTGGACCCCCCGCCCTGTTCCCGGCTGAGTCGTCGGGGTGCTGCGAGGGCCTGGGTGGGGGGGCGGGGGGGACTCCTGCAGGAGCGGTTTAACAAAACGGTCTGGCTTTGCCCACCCCAGCGCCAGAATCCGGACTGAAAGGCGCAGGCCCGAGGTCCCTGCGGACATGCATGCCCTGTGACGTCACTTCCCTGGCAGCGGCCAAGATAAACATCTCTTCCCAGAGCGCGGGCTCCGGCAGCGCGGCGGCTCCCTCCTTCCCAGTCCCCAAACCGCGGTTCCTGTTTTCTAACAATTTCAGCGTTAACCTGGTTGACACTTGAACTCTCCTGACTTTTTCCTCAGACGGGGAGATTTTATTACACGGCGGGTGGAGGGGGCAGAATTCCATTCCAAAGAGAAGGGCCCGTCTGGAGCCTGAAAGCCTGTGAACGTTTAAGAACGACGTGGGGCGGATGGAAGGGTCCTGGCAGAAGCCGGGACTCGGGGTGGGGGGGTGCCCCCCGCACAGTGAGGCTCGGGACCCCAGGCGCCTCGGCCGGGGATGCGGCTTCACGCTGCTCTTTTTCTCCCTTCCCGCAGGCGAGCCGCCTGTGTTTGTATCAGGATGGATACACGTGCTTAGCCCAAGGAATTGTTCTCTCGGCAGGTCAAGTGCTTGCCGGGCCTCCGTTCCGCCAGCAAGGCTGCCTGGGGACCGCAGCGGCGAGCTCCGCTGCCTGGAGACAGTGCCTTCTGAGCGTCTGCTCCGTGCCGGGCGCGGCGTGGGCATTGTCCTGACACTCACGGAACCCACACGGAGCCGAAACCATGCCCCCCCATCTTCAGACTGGGGGACAGAGGGCCGGGCGTGGGGCGACCGTGACTGAAGGTTCCTGCCCACTCTCCTTCGCCGGGTCCTGTCTGTGTGCCAGCCGGAGAGCCCGGCACCGTCTGTGACCCTGTGACGTGGCCGTGGGGTAGAGGCAGGGCCGGGGCAGCAAGGGCTGCCGTGGACGCTCCAGCCGGACGCTCTGGTCTGGCCCGGGTGTGCTACGTGGAGGCTGGGCTGGGGAGTGACTGTCCCCCCGAGCGCAGGCAGGACAGAGACCGCCACGGCACAGAGACGCCATGCAGAGCTGACGTGTGCAGCCGCACCTCCCGGGGTGAGAGCGGCTCAGAGCAGCAAACCCTTGGGGGCGCGGGAGAGGCTGGGGAAGGTGGGTCTTGAACGGGACCCTCGGCAGAGGTGGGGTCCTCACGGACAGGAAAGGGGCCCTGGGACTGCCTCTGCTTCCCCAGGTGCACCCTGGTTCATGTTTCTGGGTGCACCTGCCCACCACCTTGCTGCCCACTTGACTCGGGCGACACCAGTTTAGGTGCCGGGATATGTGTGCCACTGCCGGTGAGGGACGCGTGCCTGATGCGTGTGCCCCAACCACACACCTCTGCGTCTATCTGTGTGTGTGTGTACAACACAGACGTATAATGTGCGTGTGCAATATAAACACACATATGTATGCACACTTATAAAATATGACCTGCATGTACAGTTGATGCATGTTTGCTGTAAACAAGATACTGCCGGGAACCTTCACCTCGCCCATCTCCCGAGCCAACAGTGAGCCCCAGGGCTGCAGACCCCTCGCACTTTTATCTCCGGGCATCTCGCTCTTTGCACGGGGCTGGCGTGGGGTTCTGGGGTGCAGCGTGTCTGGTTAGAATTCCCGGAGAGTGTGGCCCGTGTGGTTCACCTAAGGCCGCCCTGTGCCCGTGGTCAGGGGGTGCTCGAACGCCCCCTCCCCCGGGCTCGGAGGAGCAGCTCAGGGTCCGTTCGTGCCATCTCTCAACCCAGGGGATGACAGCCGTCTTTTCAGGAGCCAGTGTGGAGAACCGCGGTCTGGCCCCAACCAGGGCGGCTCCGTGGGTTGGGCGTCATCCCGCAGAGTGAGAGGTCACCGGTTCAGTCCCCGGTCAGGGCACATGCCTTGGGCTGTGCAGGTTTGGTCCCCATTCGGAATGTACGCCGGGGACGACGGGTCCATGTTTCTCTCCCCCGTGGACGTTTCTCTCCCTCTCTTCCCTGCCCCTCTCTCTGAAGATAAGTAAGTAAATGCATGAATTAACTAACTAACTGAAAGGACGCGATCTGGATGGGACCCCAGACGCAGTCCTGCGTGCTGGAGGGAGGCCGCCGTGCCTACGTCTCCCAGGGGCTCGGGTGCTGGGCCGGCGCCCTGCCCTCTCCGTCAGCTGGCTGGTTGGGAGAGACCAGGAGACGGGGGAGAATGTCACGTTTCTGGAGAAAGGCCGCCAGAATTCCCACCCGAGACACGTGGCAGGCTCCTGTACCTGTGCAGAGGGCAGGCCCTTCCCACCGAGAGACGCTCACGTGGAGCGACCTTGAACCAGTCTCCCCGCCCCTCGGCGGGAGACAGCTCCCACGCCCCCGGGGTCCCCACTCGGAACTGAGCCCCTGGCTCTTGAGGTCTGGTACCCCTCGCAGACCACGCGC